>NW_024962172.1:0-89947 GCF_018350195.1 Panthera tigris
ATCTGCGAAAAGTGAAAGTTTAACTTCTTCTTTGCCAATTTGGATGAGTTTTATTTCATTTTGTTGGGATTGCTGAGGCTAGGACTTCCAACACTATGGTAAACAACACTGGTGAGAGTGGACATCCCTTTCATGTTCCTTATCTCCGTGTGTGGGGCGGGGGCAGGAAGTTCTCTGTTTCTCCCCATTGAGGATGCTAGTAGCAGCGAGCTTCTCATATATGGCATTTATGATGTTAAGGTATGTTCTTTCTATCCCAACTTTCTTGAAGGTTTTTCTTAACAAAGGGATGCGCGTAGTTTGTCAAATGTTTTTTTTCTGCATTTATTGACAGGATCATATGGATGATTCGTATCCTTTCTTCTATTAATGTGATGTATCATTTTGATTGATTTGCGAATATTGAACCAGCCCTGTAGCCCAGGAATGAATCCCACTTGATCATGGTGAAGAGTTCTTTCATGCACTGCCGAATTGGATTTGCTAGTGTCTTGTTAAGAATTTTGGCATCCATGTTCATCAGGAACATTGGCCTGTCATTCTCCTTTTTAGTGGGGTCTCTATCTGTTGGGGAATCAAGGGGAATGCTAGTTTCACAGAGTGAGTCCGGAAGCTTTTCTTCCATTTCTTTGTTCAACAGATTGAAAAGTATAGGTATTAACTCTGCTTTCAATGTCTTGTAGAATTCCCCTGGGAAGACTTCTGGCCCAGGACTCCTATTTATTGGGAGATTTTTGATAACTGATTGGATTTCTTTGCTGGTTATGGGTCTGTTCAAATTTTCTATTTCTTCCCATTTGAGTTTGGGTAGTGTGTGGTTGTCTAGGTATTTGTCCATTTCTTCCAGGTTGTCCAGTTTGTTGGCATATAAATTTTCGTAGTATTCTCTAATAATTGAATTTCTGTGGTGTTGATTGTGATCTCTCCTCTTTCATTCATGATTTCATCTCTTTGGATTCTCTTTTCTTTCTTTCGAGAAAGCTGGCTAGGGGTTATCAAGTTTATTTCTTCGTTAAAAAAAAAGCAGCTCTTAGATTCACTGATCTGTTCTACCCTTTTGTGTTTTGTGTTTTGTTTTTTGGGGTTTTTTTTTGGATTCTATAGTGTTTATTTCTGCTCTAATCTTTATTATTTCTTCTAATGGCTGTAGGGTTTCTTTGCTCTTCTTCTTCTAGTTTCTTTAGGTGTGAGGTTCGATTTTGTATTTTGGATTGTTCTTATTTCTTGAGAAATGCCTGGATTGCAATGTGTTTTCCTTTTAGGGATGCCTTTGCTGCATCCCAAAGGGTTTGGACTGTCATGTTTTCATTTTCATTTGCCTCCATATTTTTTAAATTTCTCTTTTCATCGTCTGGTCGACCCATTCTTTCTCCAATAGGATGTTCTTTAACCTCCATGCGTTCAGAGGCTTTCCAAACTTTTTCTTTTGTTTGATTTCAAGTTTCATAGTGTTGTGATCTGAAAATATGCATGGTATGATCTCAGTTCTTTTATATTTATTGAGGGCTGTTTTGTGACCCGCTGTGTGACCTGTTTTGTAGAATGTTCCACGTGTACTCGAGAAGAATGTGTATTCTGCTGCTGTTGGATGAAAAATTCTGAATAGATCTGTCAAATCCATCTGGTCCAGTGTATCCTTCAAAGCCTTTGTTTCTTTCTTGATTTTCTGCCTAGATGATCTGTCCATTGTTGTAAGGGAGTATTAAAGTCACCTACAATTTCCATATGATTATCAATAAGATTGCTTATGTTTGTGATTAATCGATTTATATATTTGTGGGGTCTCAAGTTGGGGCCACCAACATTTACAATTGTTAGCTCTTCTTGATGGATAGATCCCTCAACTATGACATATTGCCCTTCTTCATCTCTTGTTAGAGTCTGTAGTTTGAAATCTCATTTGTCTCATCTAAGTATGGCTACTCCAGCTTTCTTTTGACTTCCAGTAGCATAATACATGGTACTCCATTCCCTAACCTTCAATCTAATGGTGTCCTCATGTCTAAAATAAGTCTCTTGGGGCGCCTGGGTGGCTCAGTCGGTTAAGCGTCCGACTTCAGCTCAGGTCACGATCTCGCGGTCCGTGAGTTCGAGCCCCGCGTCGGGCTCTGGGCTGATGGCTCAGAGCCTGGAGCCTGTTTCCGGTTCTGTGTCTCCCTCTCTCTCTGCCCCTCGCCCGTTCATGCTCTGTCTCTCTCTGTCTCAAAAATAAACATTTTTAAAAAATTAAAAAAAATAAATAAATAAAATAAAATAAGTCTCTTGTAGACAGCATATAGATGGATTTTGTTGCTGTTGTTGTTGTTGTTGTTGTTTTAATCCATTCTGATACCCTGTGTGTTTTGATAGGGGCATTTAGTCCATTCACATTCAGAGTGATTATTTAAAGATATGGATTTAGTGTCATTGTGTTGTCTGTAGGTTTCATGCTTGTGGTGATGTTTCTGGTCCTTTGTAGACTTGGCAACATTCCATTCACGTAGTCTTCCTGCGGATCTCCTGCAGGGCTGGTTTAGTGGTCATGAGCCCTTTTAGTGTTTTTCTGGGAAAGCTCATCTCTCCTATTCTGAATGACAGCCTTGCTGGAGAAAGGATTCTTAGCTGCATATTTTCCTATTCAGCACATGGACTTTCTCCTACCATCCCCTCCTGGCCTGCCAAGTTTCAGTGGACAGGTCTGCTACTACCCATATGTGTCTACCCTTGTATGTTAAGGCCCGTTTGTCCCTTGCTGCTTTCAGAATTCTCTCTTTCTCTTTGTAACTTGCCAGTTTCACTATGATATGCTGTGGAGAAGACCTATTCCTGTTGAATCTGAAGGGAGTTGTCTGTGCCTGCTGGATTTGGATGTCTGCTTCCTTCTCCAGATTAAGGAAGTTGTCACCTATAGTTTGTTCAAGTAAACCTTCTGCCCTTTTCTCTCTCTCTTATGCTGGAACTTTGATGATATGGATATTATTACATTTCATTGAATCACTTAGTTTTCTAATACTCCCCTCATGGTCTAATATTTTCTTATCACCCTTTTTCTTGGCTTCATCATTTTCCATAATTTCATCCTCTATGTCACTTATTCTCCCCTCTGTTTCCTCCATCCTTGCCATTACTGCATCTAGTTTATTTTGCATCTTATTTCCAATATTTCTTAATTGTTGTGACTATTTCTTAGTTCCTTGATCCCTGCAGCAATAGATTCTCTGCTGTCTTCTATGCTTTTTTGTAAACTCAGCTGTTAATCTTACAACTATTATTCTAAATTCTTGAACCAATATATTTATTGTCTATATCTGTTTTGAGCAGTTCTCTAGCTGTCATTTCTTCCTGGAGTTTCTTTTGATGAGAATTCTTCCATTTCATCAGTGTTCAGTACTTTATGTGTTTTCCTACTTGTCATGTGTCCTGCACCTGAAAGCACTACTATTTTAAAAAGGGGTCATACACTGTCCAGGGCCTGGCCCTTCAACAGGTATTTTTGGAGTGTGTTTCATACTCTCTGTTGTTGTGACTCTGGTTGCTTTATTTCCCTACTCCTATTGGTGGGTTGGCCATTCCACTAGGTGTGCTTAGATTTCTTCATAATGTAACCTTGGAAAAGAATTTAAAGAGGGGGGGGGCGGTGGTGATGGAAGATGTCTTATCCCATACAAAGGGAGAAATGACAGGGGCAAGGGAAAAGAGAAGAAGACAAAAAATTGACCAGGCAGAGAATCAGAGAAACTATACAACTTAATCCAAGGAGGGAAGAGAGAGACACACAAACACACACACACAGAGAGAGAGAGAGAGAGAGAGAGAGAGAGAGAGAGAGAGAGAGAGAAAAGTAAAGAAGAAGGAGATACAGAAGAGGTGCAGAAAATATAGATTAAAAATCTCCATGACCTGGCAAGTTGTCCCCCTGGGCCCCTGGAGATGTTTATGTCACTCTGTAGCCCGGATTCCTATATTTCCACATCTTCTTGCCTCACTGCTGTGTTTGAGGGATGCGGTAATTTCACGTCCCCCTACTTCTCTGTCATGCTGACTCACCCCCTCTTTAATGTAGTGTTAGATTTGATTTGTGGATGGTTTCTTCAGAAATTTTACTCCCATGTTTATGACAGAATTTTCTTTCTTATAGTATCTTTGTCTAGTTTTGGTTTCAGGTAATGCTAGCATTATAGAATGAGGGGAGAAATATTTCTCCCCTCCATTTTTGGGGGAGACTTTGTGTAGAATAGATGACATCTGTTCCTAAAATGTTGGTTGAATTTACCAGAGTAGCCACGTGGCCCTGGAATTGTTTTGTGTGGAAAGATCTTTAACTAAGACTTTAGTTTCTTTTATAGTTATAGAGTTAGTTAGCTAATCTATTCTTTTTTTTCCTTTATTCTATTTTTTATTTCATTTCATTTCATTTCATTTTACTTTATTTTATTTTTAAGCAATCTTTATACCCAACATGGGGCTTGAACTCACAATCCAGAGATCAAGAGTCACATGCTCTACCAACTGAGCCAGCCAGGTACCCCTTATTCTTGATTGAGCTTTGCTAATTTCTGTCTTCCACGGGATTTACCCACTGCATCTGAGTTGTCGAATTAATTATATAAAGTTCATAATATTACTTTGTTATTTTTTTAGTATCTGTGAATCTCTAGTAATGGTACATTACTAATTTCTCATATATTGTTAATATTTCCTTTGTTTCTCTTCATTTCAGGATCAGTCTTGGTAGAAATTTATCCCTTTTTTCACCTCCTGAAAGCATTTAGTTTCATCGGTTATTCTCTATCATTTTTCTGCTTTCTTTCATGTGATTTTGTCTTTGAGTTTTATTAGTTCCTTTTGTCTGCTTGGTTGGCTTTAATTTGTTTTCTTTTTCTAGTTTCTAAAGGTGGAACCAACAGACCTCTCTTCTTCCTCATCCTCTTCTTCTTCTTCCTCTTCTTCCTCTCCTTCTTCGTCCCCCTCCCATTCTTCTTCTTCTTCTTCTTCTTCTTCTTCTTCTTCTTCTTCTTCTTTCTTCTCCTTCTTCTTCCAGATGCTGTAGAAATCTATTGGAGTTATGTTACCAAAATTTTTCTCAATTGTGAAAAATTAAATTCAGTTCTTCAACCTTTAGAAAGAAAGAAGAAGAAAATCTCTTCACTAAAATACAGCATGAAAATCAGGTATCTGCTGGCCACATGGTGGCCATTTCACACAATTTTTAAGACAGGTAACTAAATACCAAGTTATTTCCTTTCAGGCCAGCCACAAAACTTTAAGGAATAGACCCTAGACGTATATGTACATGACAGAGCAGGCTCCTGTTTGAGCCAGGCAGTTTTAGTATCATTTCCAGGGCTTAGCAATCTATGGCCCATGGACTGAATGTGGCTTGGCCTGTTTGTGTATGGCCCTGAGCCAAGAAAAGTTTTCAGACTTTTTAAAGGCTTGTAAACAAAGCAAAAACAAAGGACTATGTGACAAATGTACATGGTCTACAAAGCCTAAAATATTTACAGTTTGGCCTTTCACAGAAAAAGCTTGCAGACCCTTCATTTATACCAATGTTGTACAGAATTCAGATGGTGCGATTCCACTTCTGAGATAATGTTCCTTTATTCCGACCCAGAATGTAGCAACATCCTACAAAGTTGATCCTCTGATGTCATGTGTTAGAATTCCTTTTCTCTTTTTTCTTCATCTTCACATCATTAAAGTTCATCCTTATCTCTCTTTCCATGAGTGTGGAGATTTTTCAGTTTTTCATATATTAAGGCAGCGATCGCTTTTGCATCTCTGGCATCTATTTGCTCTCCCCAAATGTTTCTCTTTGCTTTTGCGTAGGGATAGCATTTAACAGTTGGATAGGCTCTGATGCCAGCTTTCTGGCATGTTTGAGCGTAAGCCTGACAGTCAACTTTTCTAGCTTTCACTTTTCCTTTCATCATCCTAGCCAAGAGCTCAAACTCGGGAGCAAAATTTTGGCAAGGTCCACACCAAGGAGCATAGAATTCAATCCCCCGGTGATTTTTCCCTTGCATAACTTTTTCATCGAAATTCTGAGGCATTAGATCTGTGGATGCTTGAGGTAGAAATCCTAGACGCCAAGTCTCTCTTCTAACCATTGTAACTGTGATACTTAAAAGCTTTATTTGGTTTGGGGGGAAAAATCTTATCTCAGGGTATCCCTGAACATTTTCTTGGGCACAAAAAGAACGATACTGTTGGCAGTCTATACTGCCCACAGTAACTGTCCAGTTAGTGTCCGGGCCATTCTTTTCCATTGTGGCATTAGGCCTTGACATGGATGACACCATGGGGAGTAGAAGTCAACCATCCAGACTTCATCATGTTTTCTTTGTTTAACTAGTTCATTGGAAGTGGTGGGCGTCAGGGAGATCACTGAAGGAGTCCTAAGATCCTCTATGAATTCCAAGATCTGTTGTTCAGCAGAGTGATGTCTTTCATATTCATGAACCTTGGATTGGTTCAATACCACTGTTGTTGGATCCGCCTGAATGCTTTATGTGTTACAGGGTCCCTCGTGAACCGTACAATCTAGTGTACCAAACGTAAGCTGACCACACAGATGCTTTGAGGCTTTTTGTAACTCTGGCAATAAAGCTCGACATGGTGGACAACATGGCACAAACAAATCAACAAGCCACGGTTCCTTGTCATCGGCAGGAAAAATTTGAGGTCCAGGCGTGGCAACATGAGAATTACCACTTTCTTTGGCAAAGGCCAGTATATCATATAGAATCTTCTTTCCGTGATGAATTTCATATTCTTTGCTTCCTTGTCCTTTAAATACTGCTAGACATGGCTGAAATACAGAGAGATTACTACAGATGTCTGGTGCAGAGGCACAGTCAGCCTTGCCAACTTGAATATGTTCACTTTGGAGTAGAGTTTTGAGTTTCTTCAACTCAGGATCACTTGAATTTTCATGTTTTCCAAAACTAAACAATAAGAGCCACCAATGACGAGCCAATCGACCCGTTAGTGTATTTGCCGAAAGCAGTTCAAAATCTGGAAGACGATGCACGATTTCCAAATATATTTCTCTAGCATCCAATGAATTAAGGAACAAAACGCTGCTTTTCTCTCTGTTATTTAATGTGGCGCCAGGAGGAAAATAGGCAGTAATACTTGTCATAATACCAAACTTTTACACAGTTTGTCCTGGGTGGCACAGTCCATCCGTCCTACATTAACAACACTATCCAACATGCCCCTGAGCCTGAGTCGTGTCTATGAAGTTAAACAATCTCCTCCTTTGCAACAAAAAATGATCAGCCGACCAATGCCAGCAGCAAAAGCAGTTTCTATGGAGTGAACAAAATTTCCTGTCCATAATTCCGTCACTGTGCTTCTAACACGCTGCATGGCTAAACTCACCAAACTTTCCTTTGATCTGTCACCGTGATATTTCACTGTGGCCATTCCAGACCTGAAAGGGAAGAGGCTGGGAGATCCGTTGACTCCTTTCATTCGGCAAAGCAGTCTATCATCACCACAGTTAACAGCACCAATTCGAAGTAATCCATCTACTTCTGTAGCACAGTCTCTCCATGTGGGAGCTAATTCATGGCAGTGTGAACATCCTGGGGAGTAAAAGTTCACAAACCACAGTTCTCCAGAATTAACAGCAGCCTCCACTTCTCTTCTATCCAATGTTCTGCTTTCAGGATCATCGTCATAAATACCAAAGTCATAACAACCATAATCCCAGCTTTCATACGGGCCATTTTCTGGATTATCTGTAAGTCCCTTTTCTCCATATTTGTCATACTTTTCCCACAGATCTTCATCTTTGAGTACCTCATATGCTCTATTTATTTTTGAAAAATCACTCCGTACTTTAGGGTTATTCATTTGTTTGTTTGGTTGATTTATTTATTTATTTATTATTTTTTTAATGTTTATTTACTTTTGAGAGAGGCAGAGACGGAATGCAAGTGGGTTGGGGCAGAGAGAGACGGAGACACAGAATCCAAAGCAGGCCCCTGGCTCCAAGGCATCAGCACAGAGCAGGACGCGGGGCTCCAACCCACGACCTGTGAGATCATGACCCGAGTGAGCAGGAGGTGGACGCTCTGATTGAGCCACCCAGGCGCCCCCGGTTATTTGTGGTTTTTTTTTTCTTTTTTTAATCAGGATGTAGCTTCAATGCCAATTTCATGAAAGCTTGTCTTATTTCTCTACTGCTTGCAGTGCTGGATACTCCAAGTAAACTGTAAAAATCCCAATCTGTGCCCACTAAAATGTCCATATACACTATTAGGAACCAGAATGACCCTTTTCAGGTCCCGGACGTAGTCATTTTTGTTGAACCAGACTCCCATTCTTTCTCTTATACAAGTTCTGATGGAAGTGAACATTCAGATATACAGCTGGTTCCAGCTGAGAGAATATGCAGGTTTGAGAACTTGTGTTTACGTTACTCCAAGAGCGAATCAAGCATCATGAAATTTTCTCCCAAAGTGTCAATCTGTGTAGGGTCAGTAATCTGCACTTCCTCAGATCACAAAAGATATCAAAATACTTTGAGAAATCTAACCTTCTTAACATTCTGTTTCTCCTTTCTTCCTTTAATCCTAAATGTCGAAGTCTTCTCCTTGCCTGCAAATGGTCTCTGGCTCATTTCTAACTCCTTGTCATGCAACCAGAACATACCTTTGTAAAGTATAGCGGTGGAGAGTAACAAGTATTCAGACTAAAATAAACAACCCCAGGAAAACAGAGAACATCTTGTCCAATACCACCATGGGACAAGTGGTTCTCCTAGGGGTCCTTCGCGGCGTGGGCGTGGGCGTGGTGGACTTGATCTGCGCCAAGCCTCAGGGCCAGGTGGAAACTGCCGGTAAACGCAATAGGAAGGGTTCCTGGCTGCCATCAGCCCCGAATAGGATGTGGGGAGAGGGGAAGGACGGGGACATCCCATGAAAGAGACTATTAAGTGCTGCTGGTTGTGCGAAGTCTCTGGCAGGACTAGGGTAAAAAGAGCCTGAGTAACTGAGGCTTAAGTGAGAGAAACTGTGGCAAGAAGCTGGGAAACGAGGCCGGCTGGAAGAAGGGTGATGATGTAGGTAATCAGAAAAAGATGGGAGCTAGAACACAAAACCCATGGCAGGGGTGGAGAGGAAGGGAGGGGAGACAGGTGCACAGACATTGGGCTCTCCCTTCCAGAAGGGCCCATGCCTCTGCCACTGTCGCCGCCTGGGCTCCAGCAGAAGCGGGGAGGGTGGCGGGGGCGGGCGTTGGCGCTGGCGGGGTGGTGGGGGTGGGGAGTGGTGGGGGGGTGGCGGGGCCTGGTGGAGTGGGGGGCGGGGGGGTCCGTCCCCTGCCCACCTCAGGGTAGGGTGGTCGCCTCCTGCAGCTACTCCCCCACCTTCAATTCCGGGCAGGTGGCGCACCCCGCCCCCACCAGGCTGAAAGCCAGCTCTGTGGGCAGGTGAACAAAGTTCTAGCTCTCCAGCTGCCACAGGGGCAGGGTGGGGAGGGGCGCCTGGGAAGCAGCGGAGGAGCCACAAAGGCAGCAAGGAGCATCGCACTTCCCTCTTCTTTTTTAATGTATACATTCAGTGCCATCAGTCTTCATGTGAGTGCTACTAAAGCAGGACTCTACAAATTCTACTGTGGTTTCATTCTCATTCAGTTCAGAATCCTTTCTAATTTTGTTCTCTTTTCATTACTTCTTTGACCCAGGGGATATTTCGATGTGTTGTGTAGTTCGCAAATAGTTGAGTATTTTCCAGAGATATTTTTGTTCTTGATTTCTGATTTGATTGCTTTGTGGTCAGGGGACACACTTTTATGACTTCAGGCCTCTTCTTCCTTTTATTAAGATTTATTTTATGACCCAGAGTATAGTCTCTTTTGGAAAGTGTTCCATGGATCCTTGGGAAGAATTGTGGTGGTCAAGTCTACTGTGTCCTTGCTGATGTTGTGCCTATTGAAATATCAGACTATAATTGTGAATTGGCCTATTTCGCTTTTCAGTTCTATCAATTTTTGCTCCAGGTACTTTGAAGCTATTAACAGAGCCATGAACATTTAAGATTGCTATTCATTGACCCTTTTATGATTATACAATGACCTGTTGTTTATTGCTGGTAATAATTTTTTGTTTTGAAACTGTTTTGTCTGGTATTCATATAGCCACTCTAGCTCAGCCTTCTTTGGTCAAGTGTTAGTGTGCTATATCATATTTCTGCCTTTTGAACAAATTTCCGTCTTGACATTTTAAGTGCATTTTGTATAGGTAGCATATAGCTGAGTCTTCCTTTTTTATCCATTCTGACACTCTGCGTCTTAGTTGAGGCTTTTAGACCGTTTTCATTTGCTGTGGTTATTGATATAGTTGATTTGAATCTGTCATCATGCTGTTTGATTTGCATTTGTTTGATTTGAATCTGTCATCATGCTGTTTGAATGCATTTGCATTTGTCCTATCTGCTCCTTGTTCCTGTTCTCTTCTTTTTCCGCTTTCTTTTAATCGAGTCATTCTTATGATTCAGTTTTATCCATTTCTTATTTATTTATTTATTTATTTATTCACTTATTCACTTATTTATTTAGGTTTCCTAGCTAGAACTTTTCAGTTTTGCTATTGTGGTGGTTGGTTTAGGTTTTATAGTCTGTGGGTTAAACAACACAGTCTAGCTTCCATTAATGTTATACCACATCGTATATAGTTTAGGAAAATTACAAGAGTTGACTTCCATTTCTTCTTTCCTAGACAGATCCTTCCTGGGTTGGTGGGATTATCGTTTTCATGAGGTTTAGGAATATTTGGGCCATTTTTTTCCCTGTCCCTTTCCCCTGCCTCTTTGGGCAATTGTGTATTTCCCCCTTGAAGTTTTCTTCCAGGTTTCCAATGTTAAACTTCAGTCTTTTGTTTTGTGATGTCTAACATGTGTTTATTCCTGTCCATCGTATTGTTCATGTCTAACATAATTCACATCTCTGTAAGTGCTATTTGGTTTTTAAAACAGTAGCTTCTATGCCTCTAGTTATCTTTTCATGCTTTGTTTGGAGATATAGTTAGGTTACTTACAAACAGATGGATCCTTTAGTGTTGCTATTACGAATTATTGGATGAATCCAAAGAGGTGATCAGCCTAAAGCAAATTATGAGTTTTTCTATCCTAGCTAATGTGAATAGATACTGTCTCTAGTGCTGTGGGAGCACCAGGCAGTGTTTCCTCTATCTTTTCAGATTTTTTTCCCTTGATGACTTCCTTCCATGTATGCATTGGTTGTTACTCTGCTGAGTAGCCAAAGGGGACCCTCTGCAGATGTCCAGGGTTCTTTCTGTGTTCTGCTTTCTCCTCTCCTGGATGCTGACCTGTCATCTCTATGTGCCTTGAATTCACGAGACTCTCAGTTTCGTCACCTCGACTCAAGGAGTCTGGTGGAGTCTATTTAAATCATTTATGTCTCCTGGGTCGTAGCCTGAAAACTCTCTCAAGGCAGTGAGCTTGGGCATGTGTTAGGCTAACGTGTTTTGTTTTCAGGGATCATTGTCCTTCATTGTCTGAAGTTCTGTGTCTTGAAAATCATGTTAAGATTCTAATTTGTCTGTTTTGGTTTTGCCTGCTTCAGGTAGGAAGATCAATCAGTACGTGTTACTCCATGTCGGCCAGAAGCAGGTTACAGTGGAACTTCGGCACATGCTCTAGACTGTCGAGAGTGCTTGTCTTCCTCCTTTGCTTAATTGCCTCCTGCTCATCCTTCATTCCTCAGTATAGTTACCTCTTCTTCAGGGAAATCTATCTTTCTTGGGCCCAATCTGGATCAAGTTATGATCACAAAACTCTGTTTTCTAATAGGAACTATCTGAATTTAGACTTATCATTTGAGTTGTCTTTCTCCTTCACTAAACTTTAAGCTAATCGAGAACCAGGGGTCTTCTCTAGTGTATCTGTAGAGCTGACTATAATGTCTTCCATTGAAGGTATATATTTATTCAACGTGTGGATGAGTGAATTGAAGATGCACCGTCCTGTATATGCAAGAAGTACTCATATATTTTATTTCTGTTTCTGTTTCTCCTCTGATGCAGATTCTGCTGGCTTCTTAAATATCCAAAATATACTTGTTTCCTATGAAAGATTAAAGAAACGTAACAAAAATCACTGTAAACTACTTACCGGAAAAATTAAAAAAATGGAAAAAACGGTTAGTGCACTACAAAACGAGCTACGAGAAGCCAAAGACGTGATATCACGGTTAGAGCATCAAAAAGTGGAATGGGAACATGAAGTATGCAGTTTGAGGTATAGCATCTCGGTTTTAAAGAAATATTTGAACTCTTTACTTTTGTACGACAGATGTGTAGGGGCAGTTTTGTAACTGCAAACTTAACCTTATAGGATTTTCCAGGAAAGAAACCTTCTTTAGTGTTGTGAAGTGTGAGATTCTTGGAAATAACACAGCACGTTCTTAACAGTGAATACTTCTAATAATTTAATGTCTATTCCAAATCACAATTTTAATGGCCATGGAAAAGTCCACCATAGTCCAAGAAACATCATTATTTAACCGATTGAATTCTGCTTGTTTTTCATCTTTCTGTATTTTAATTAGTGCTGTCAAGAATGTCTTTTATATAAATCTGTTTCTGCATTTCTGGTTACTTGGAATAAATTCTTCAATGTAATATAATTTGGTTAAAGTATAAAAATTTTAAAAAAGGTCTTTGATCCATATTTTTAAATTGTTCTCAGGAAACCTTATATTAATTTCTGTACCTACCAACAGAGTATAAAATGGTCATTTTTCTCAAGACAGTAAAATTCCCGAAAATTGATTCCATTAGATTCTTAACATGCAGGGGTTAAAAGGTAAAGTGGAGGTGCCTGGGTGGCTCAGTTGGTTAAGCATCTGGCTTCGGCTCAGGTGATGATCTCGTGAGTTTGAGCCCAGCTTTGGGTGGGCTCAAGCCCTGCTTGGGGTGAGCACGAGCCCCACTTCGGGGGAGCCCCTCTTCTCTCTCTCTCTCTCTCTGTCTCTCCTTCGCTCTCTGCCCCTCGTGGGATTCTGTCTCTCTTTCTCTCTCTCTGCCCTCGTTCACTTGTGTCATCTCTCCCTCAAGAAAAAATTTAAACAAAGGAAAATGGGGGTGCCTGGGTGGCTCAGTCATTCAAGCGTCTGACTTTGGCTGAGGTCATGATCTCAGGGTTCGTGAGTTCGAGCCCCGCATTGAGCTCTCTGCTGTCAGTGCAGAGCCCACTTTGGATTTTCTGTCTCCCTCTCTCTCTCTCTCTCTCTGCCCCTCCTGTGTTTGCATGGGCTCTCCCTTTCTCTCTCAAAAATGAATAAACATTTTTAAAAAAAGTAATACGGAAAGTGATTACTGATAAGTTTTTCCAACATCTCTGTCATAAGTAGATAAAATTAATTCAAAAGTGTATGCTGAAAGCTCATATTACTCTCTATTGTTTACTTAATTGATATGTATCCTGTGTTGTTCTAGAAGGGATTTTTAAGTGATTCATAAAGTAGGTAATCATCAACAAGGTAAGTTGCAAGTGTTGGGAAGAAGAAACAAAATGTATAGGGCAACAGATATTAGACTTGCTAGCCTAGACTTGGATGACAGTAATCTGCATGGGTATGTTGTGTAAACAACATCTGCAGATGCTCTCTTACACTGCACATCGTTTTTGGAGGTACCTGTAATGTTTCGTCAAGTGGAAATTGTATTTCCAGTGAATTGATAAACTTGTTTATAAACAGCAACTTCTCTTTTTAATGAGTAACTGAATTATCTGTCCTGTGGAGGAATAATTATACCTGTGGGAAAAGGGGTAATTTTCAACTCTCACTTTCTTGAATAATTTCAAACTTCTTTCCTACAACATCTACCAGAGTTATTACTGACTAAAAGTAACTAAGTTGCATAATGCTTTGTCCTTGCTTCTTTCCAATGGTATATATGTTTTGGAAGAGATTGAAGTGACAAATTAAATCATGAGCCCTAGAAAGGAAAAAAAAAAACTTGAGAACATAGAAATTTCATTTGGACAGTAAGCCAACATATGTGGAACCAGATCATAAGAGGAAATTTTTATTTCTATCAAAACAAATTTTAAAATAAGCACATTTAATTGCAGATTTACTTTAAAACAAGAGGAAGAAAAAAGAAGAAATGCTGATATGTTGTATGAAAAAATTAGGGAGAAGTTAAGAAGAATAGAAGACCAATATAAGGAAGAAGTTGAAGCAAAACAAGAATTTGAACTCACTCTTAGAACACTAAACATGGAATTGAAGGCCGCAAAAGATAATTTGAATCAGGTAAATTAGTTTTTGATAAAAAATTGTATATTTCCATCAATATTATATAGTGTATTATACGTATATTTTATGGTATCCCTTTGATTCAATATATATTATTTAGGTTTAAAATAAATTAAAACATGGGATCATGTTCCTTGGAACATTTGTTTAAAGCTTTCCTCTTCAGCTTTTGACTTTTTTTTTAACGGTATGAGACCAAAATCGTGATGAAATGTATCTCCAGGTTGTAGAAAAGCGCAGTGACAGTGGCAACTCTCTCCAGTGGCCAGAGTATTACAAGATGGAAGGCTAAACAATCACTTTTACAAGCAAAAGGTGCTAGAAATGGCTCATAAGAAAACGAATTCTGAAATATCTTCTTTAGTCATTTTGAAGTACATGTGTGTATGTATTTGTATACATTCTATTTTTTAATTATTATTACTTTTTCTCCATGTATGTATATATAAATTTTAAAAACCCAACACTGTACATCATGGAAACTACAGAGGGTTTTAAGAGCACATATATTTTTGGGGAGGGGCATGGGGGACGGTGGCATTTTTGTTTCATCGGATAAAATAATATTCTTGATTAAATGCATTTGTCTGCAACAACTAGTGACATTCATAATGTCCTCACCCAAAGGAGAGGCTTTTATTACTTTCTGTAGGAATCGATGAGCTTTCCCTAATCTCAAAACTATTGCTACTAGCAACATGTGTTTTGGTTTTGAACAGTTACTTCACTGCCTTGATATATTAATAGATCAGTTGAACACTTCCGCTAATGGACAGGAGGATGAATATAGCCAGTTCCCAGATCATATTTTCGGTATCAAGTCTCCTACTTTTGAGAAAAGTAACAGTTTGCTTCAAGTAGCATCCTCTTTCATTACAAGGAACTTTTGAAAACAATGGTATGCTACAGTATACACTTGATGACAATTTATTGATAGGTATTTTATTCCTAATAAAATAGTGGAGTGTCTCTCCCCTCTTTTATATTTATTACTATTTTCAACATGAAGAGGAAATACAAGGTATTGCAGCAGTAAATAATTTCATGATTTTCTAAGAGATGTATAAATTTCACCTTATTTCCTGTCAGCAGTTTGAAATCCAAGACTTCTTTCATATTTGTGTATTTACACTAGAGAAGTAGCAGTGGTTGGTGCAAGAGCACTAGTTGTGGAGTGAGAAGACCTGGGGAGAGTCCTGCAGCTCACCGTTTTAATCTCTCCATTCTAGAATTGTGATAACCAAATGAGTTCTTTGATATATGGAGAAGTGTTTATATTATAATACATTGCCTAGATTTGTCAGTTATCAATAGATCTCTTCTTATAACTGACTATAGAAATGTTAGCAAAGTAGATATCTATGAAATATTCTCAGGAAGAAAAGAATTTTAGGAAATGTAATCTGTCCAAGTAGATGCAGAGCTAACGATTTTACTGTGGGGTAGCTGTGTTTTTGATATCTACTGTAAACTCAATTTTTAAGTGTAGTCAGAGTTATTAATCTTTTATTTCAGGCCTTCTGGTTTGTTGTAAATCAGAGAAAGGCTTTTCCAATTCTGAGATTCTGAAAACTTGTCACGAATTCTTTTTTACTTTTATGCCTTCATTATCTTCAGTTAAAGTTCTGAACTTTTGGGAACTTATGCTTGTATAAAATTTGAGATTTGGAGCCAACTTCATTTTTTTCCAGTTGGATATTCACTTACTGTAATCTTTCTTTCTTCCTTCCTTCCTTCCTTCCTTCCTTCCTTCCTTCCTTCCTATGAGTCTTTTTTCATTAGAGAGAGAGAGAGAACGCAAGCAGAGGAGGGGCAGGGAGAGGGAGAGCGAGAATCCTGAGCAGGCTCCTGACTGTCAGCACAGAGCCTGACGTGGGGCTTGAACCCACAGAATGTGAGATCATTCCCTGAGCCAAAATCAAGAGTCAGACACTTAACCAACTGAGCCACCCTGGCACCTCCTGTAACCTTTTCATTGTTTAAACATAGATTATGCTTTAATTTCAAAGAAAAGCATGATAATGTCATTTTATTGAATGTGATCTGAAAATGTCCTTTGTTTTACCTAGCTTTCTGATAGTCGTGAGAAAATACAAGATCTGTTGCATGAAAACTACATGTTGCAGGATGAAATCGCCATGCTAAGACTGGAAAGAGACACCATAAAAAATCAGAACCAGAGAAAGGAAATGAAATATTGTGAAGACATTGAAAGTGTAAAGGAAAAGAATGACAACCTTCAAAAGACCATAAAACAGAATGAGGAAACATTATCAAAAACAATATTCCGATATAGTGGACAGCTTAATGTTCTGACTGCTGAGATTACGATGCTAAAGTCTAAACTGGAGAATGAAAAACAAAACAAAGAGAGCCTGGAAGCAGAAGTTGAATCATACCGTGCTAGACTGGCTACTGCTGTACACGATCATGATCAGAGTCAGACATCAAGAAGAGACCTAGAACTTGCTTTCCAGAGAGCAAGAGATGAATGGTTTCACTTACAGGACAAGATGAATTTTGATGTGTCTAAACTACAAGATAACAATGAAGTTCTTTCTCGGCAACTTTCTCAAGATGAAAGTAAATTCAATGCCCTGGAAATTGAGCTCCGTCACATAAAAGATGCTCTCCGAGAAAAGACTTTACTTTTAGAATGTGTACAAAGGGACCTAAGCCAAACACAATGCCAGAAGATGGAAATTGAACACATGTATCAGAAGGAACAAAGTAAAGTGGATAACTACATTGCAAAGCAGGAATCCTTCGAGGAAAGGTTATCTCAACTACAAAGTGAAAATATGTTGCTTAGACAGCAACTAGATGATGCTCACAACGAAGCTGACAGTAAAGAAAAGCTAGGGATTAATATCCAAGACCCGTTTCAGAATATCCAAAAAAACCTTAAAGCTAAACGTGGAGAACAAGGTCTTATGCTGGGAGAAAGAAATAAAGAGTTAATTGATGAATGTAAACACTTAAAAGAAAGAATATATAAGTATAAAAATGAGAAAGCAAAATTAAAAGTAAGTATCCAGAAAGATAAAAATTTTTCAGATTTCCAGAAAGAAAACTCAGGTAATATTTGATGATGGCTGACTTGTGAATCTAGTTGAATATTAAAAAAAAGACTATAAATCAACAAAAAGCATAACTCGTATGCAGCAAATAAAAATTAGACCTGAGAGGTGTTTTGATTTGAGTACAGATACTATGTCACCTATGAAACTTTAAGAGGTTAAGTTATACACTGTTACTAGTCTTATACTGCTATAAAAATATTTTTTTTAAGTTTCTTTTGAGAGAGAGTCGGAGAGAGAACATGAGCTGGGGAGGGGCAGAGAGAGAGAATGCCAAGGAGGCTCTGCACTGCCAGCGTGGAGCCCGACACAGGACTCTCAAAGTCAGGAGCTGTGAGATTCATGACCTGAGCCGAAATCAAGAGTTGCTTGCTTAATCGAGAAAGCCACCCAGGCACCCCTACAATAATAATTGTAATCTTTGCCACCGCATTTTATTACTGTGGTGAGCTGGTAACTGAAAATGCTGAAAGGTAAAATGAGTATTTTGAAACTTAGATTCAATTAATTGAGTTAACTGGACAGTCACTTCAGATTTCCCAGATGAAATGAAGTGTAGGTGCTCTTTCTGGTAGTACTTTTCCTTTGGTAGCTTTTTATACATTTTAAGTTGGTATGATTTTATTTTTATTCACATAAATTTCAATTTTCAGTCTCAAATCATGTGTTCCTACAACCTCCTAATTCTTTAAAGGTATCTACTTTTCACTAAATCATAATTTGGGACAACTGTGGTGAGTGTCAGGAAAGCCATGTTTGAGTAATCTTCCCACTGCTGTTTATAACTTATTTTAAATATTTTTACAAATAATTTGCTCATTTCGAAGCTCAGTTACTGTCATGTGGGCATAAGTTTGTCCAGTACAAAGAGAATTGTATCTCTCTGTGATTTATTAATTTGGCATTGGATCTCCATTTTCAGACCAAGGAGGGGTTGCAGGATTCTTGCTTAGCAGGAATGGAGTGAGTAGGGGAGAGAGCTGTAGGAGCTGAGGTCAGGGGAGGGGGGTGGAAGCAGGGGCCATTGGAATGACTTTACTTTGGTTCCGAGATAGGAGTCTATTAGAAGGATAAGAGCAGAGGATTGGATATGTGAGGAACTCTGACGGTAACTTAAGCCTGCCATAAAAAAAAGAGAGAAAACCTTTCATAATAAAGAATTTACGACTGCTGTGCCCACTATGTCCCCATTTCTTTTTGAGACTTCCATAGGTTATGAAGCTTTGCAAATTCACCAGTGGAGAATGGATAGTGAGGCTGAATTCATTATCTAAGTGACATCATCCTGACTAGGCAGGGAGATAACACTTTTTGTTCTTTAACTGAATTCAGTGACCAGGAAAGTGTATGTGTTGCTAAAAGAAGGTGAATTGGGGCGCCTGGGTGGCTTGGTCGGCTAGGCGTCCGACTTCGGCTCAGGTCATGATTTCACGGTCCGTGATTTCGAGCCCCGCGTCGGGCTCTGTGCTGACGGCTCAGAGCCTGGAGCCTGTTTCAGATTCTGTGTCTCCCTCTCTCTCTGCCCCTCTCCTGTTCATGCTCTGTCTCTCTCTGTCTCAAGAATGAATAAACGTTAAAAAAATTAAAAAAAAAATAAAAGAAGGTGAATTGATGTATGTGGTGATATTTCTCAAAGTACGCATGTTAGAGTTGTCTATTATTAACATAATTTAATAATAAGATGATTTAGAAAATCAGTAACAGAAATGTCTTCTTAGGTAGTTGTGAGACAACTTCAACAAGGACTGGCTGATACTCTGAAGAAACAGTCTATGTCAGAGGCTTCCCCCGAGGTTACGTCACATCTTCGTCTGGAAGATGAGACACGGGATCTCAAGAAGAAATTAGGTCGAATCAGAAGTCAGGTATGTAGTAAATGTAACCTGTCAACAGTTAACTTATAGCTGGTTAAATAATATAAGGTGTTTTAGAATACTAATTTCCATGGACCGCTTTCTTTTGTATTTTCATTATAATTAATTTATTATGCTTTTAGTATCTTTCCAATACATTTATTTCGTAAACTCTGACTTTCATTCTACTATTTGCGTTATACGTTTTTTTCTTATCATACTTAGAAAGTTGAGGCTTTTGTATCCTTCCTCACAGAAATTGAGAGACTTTTTTCTTTCTTTCCTTAATGTAAAACTTTTTTTACAGTTGATTTATTTATTTTGAGAGAGAAAGAGCGAGAGAGAGTGTGTGCGTGCATGTTAACAGGGGAGGGGCAGAGAGAGGAGAGGGAGAGAGAATCCCAAGCAGGCTCCATGCTGTCAGTGTAGAGCCAAGGTGGGGCTCAGTCTCATGAACCGTGAGATCATGACCTGAGCTGAAAGCAAGAATTGGACGCTTAACTGACGTAGCCACCCAGATGCCCCAAGAGATTTTTGTCCCCTGCTAAACAATGTTTTTTAATGATATCTCTATTACCATGATGAGGCAAGCTGGATAAAATCAGAAGAAAATGTTTAATGGAATGTTTCAGATAATTGTCTTAGTTCTCATCTTCACTTTCGGGAAGACTCTGTATTGATTTCAGGATGACTTGTACAGAAAGATCACTTAACAAACCACTTGAACTTAGGCATTTCCTTCATTTTCTTTGCCTTTTAGACATGTTGTCAAAGCACGGAAATATTCAGATCATGTATAGTATGTACGCCCAAAAGCGAGAATTAAGGACATTATCTGTGTCCTGCCATTGGGTTTTTTTAAAGCCTTTTTGAGGTCCAATACACATCCCATAAAAGTCACCCATTTGACACGCACAGTTCACTGTCTCTGTGTACGCTCGTGCAACCATCACTGCCATCAAGTAGAATGCTTTCCTCACCCTGAAAGGAAACCCTTACCCGTTGCCCCCAGCCTCAGGCAACCACCAGTCTACTACTTGGCCTCTCACTGGAGTTGCCTCTTGTGAATATTTCATATAAATGGAGTCACACAACGTGTGGTCCCTTGGGACTAGCTAGCTTCACTTAATGTTTTCCGGGTTCATCTGTGTTGGTTACAGCTTATATCAGTGCTTCATTTCTTTTTATTGTCAAACAGTACTCCATTGTGGGCTAAGGCCCTTGTCCATTCATCAGTTGATGGACCTTTGGGTTGTGTCCACTTTTTGCCTGTTAATACTGCTGCTTATGAACATTCACGTAGTTCTTGTGTGGACACCTGTTTTTAATGTCTCTGTCATCAGATTTTATCCTCCGAGTTAACTGAGTTGATTTCACCATCTCTCTGCCGTTTACTCATGCTGTCTTTTTAGTTTCTGTTCCTCTTGCCTAAACCTATGTTATTCAGACTTGTCTCACAGTCTCCTTTCCTATGAACTTTCTCTGACTGTTCTAACTCCCATTAGCCTTAACTCTCTTGACACTTGTCATCTAGCCTGCGCAGAACAATTTAGTCCTTTATTCGATGTTGTTTTTATTTTTTTATGACAGGTAATTTCGTCTTCCTAAGTATAAATTTAAGGGATAATAATATTTGATACGTGTGGTACTTATCCTTGTATAAATTGAAAATATTTTAACTTAACAGTTTTTCCGATAAAATTAAGTACTTTATACCGTATCAATAAATTCTTCTTGGAAACATTGGTATAACAAAGCTTTTATTCTAAATGTATGCTAAGAAATGAAATACAAAATTGAGGGGTGCCTGGCTGTCTCCAGTCCTATCAGAGTCTGCCTTTGGCTCAGGTCATGATCTCCACGTTCTTGAGACTGAGCCCTGCATCGGACTCTCTGCTGTCAGCAGAGCCTGCGTTGGATCCATTGTGTCCCTCACGTTCTGCGTCACTCAGACTCGTGCTCTCTATCAAAAAATAAATGTTAAAAAAATGTGTGTATATCTACACACACACACACACACACACACACACACACTTATATAAGTAAAATTATTAATAAAAGCACTTAATCAAATAGAGGAGAAATGTTCAATCAAATGTTTGGGTTTTTTTTCCCTCTCACTATGAGAAAGCTCTCTAAATTTGTCTTTCTTCCTTACACAGCCAGAACTGGGATTTACAGATTTATAACACTTTACCAACTGCAAAGATCTGGGTACAGCTTTTCTGATATGCTTTTACCACAAAGCCTTAATGTCTTCATCAGAGTACATGTTAAAGCAGCCTAACGTAAACAGTATATACGGACATGAAATGATTGAGGAACTTTAGTTTAGCAAGACTCGATTATTTCCATGTCAGTGGCTTTCCCTTGCCTCTGATGGTCATGTAAAGGATCTACTACTCAGTCAAGGAGGTGCTATTTGTACCTTGGTCTGTGAACATTGTCCACTGAGTGGTATAGAGAGGAATAAGTTAAAAGGATTATAAATGGAAAAAGTACTGTTGGCTAGTGGCATTGGCGAAAGTTGTGTGAAGTACTGAGGAGAGATTCTGGGCCTCATGCTCCCCATTTGCTGCCACTTGCGGTGGAATGAAGAATAACTTCAGTATAATTTGTATAGGGGAACACTTGTGTTGGCAGGCCACCTGCCTAAACTATCACATTGTATTGGAACGCAAAATACAGCATCAGTAATCATGCTAAATGCAGACACTTAGAGCTGACTATGTGCCACGTACCCTTCTAAGTTGTTCATCTGTTATTTCCTAATTTAATCTTCCCAACATCCCAGTGGGGTAGATACTATTAGTATTTATTTTGAGATCACTTTTTTAAGGGCCTTTGTTTTGAGAGAGAGAAAGACAGAGAGATTGTGGGGAAGGGCATGTGGGGAGAGAGAGAAAAAGGGAGAGAGAGAAAGAGAGAGAGGGAGAGAGAGGGAGAGAGAATCCCAAGCAGGCTCCTCGCTGTCCATGCAGAGCTCAATGTGGGGCTCAATTACATGACCCTGAGATCATGTCCTGAGCTGACATCAAAAGCCAGACACTGAACCGACTGAGCCACTCAGGTGTCCCAGTAGGTGCTATTACTACCTTCTATTTACAGATGCAGAGACTGAGACATGGAAGTTTTAGGTAGTGTGCTCAAGGTCATACAGCTCATAACGAGCAGAACTGGGAATTCAGACCCAGGCATTCTGGCCCCTACTAGGATATTGCTTCTCAAATTCTTCCATGAAATATCTTGTTGTCACTGAAGGCAGCATGTTCAGTTTTATAATCATGAGAATAGCGACGTCAACACCTATGTGAATATATAAAATCATAGTTGATGTGGTGCTTGGGATATGAAAATAGAAATGTTTACCATAAGGTAAATTCCTATATTTCCTCCATTTGACCAATAGATACATTTGTACATTTATCTGATCATATATAATTTAAAAACATTAACAATGTTATGTTTTGTAGGAGAGTAAGGTTAGTAAACTATTCTGTAAGAGTATTGAAACATTTCGTTTTGTCGGCCATAGTCTCTGTGTAGCAGTTCAACTCTCCTGTTATGACCTCAGAGTAGCCATCAATCAGCATGTAGAGGAGAGTGTGGCTGGCTCCAAAAAGATTTTAGTTACAGGGACACTTGGGCGGCTTAGTTGTTTGAGCGTCCTCTTAATTTCCACTCGGGTCATGATCCCAAACCCCACATCATGAGACCGGTCATGAGACCGGTCATGAGACCGAGCCCCATATCAGGCTTCACCCTGAGCTTGCAGCCTGCTTACCATTTTCTCTGTCTCTCCCTCTGCCTCTCTTCCCCACTTCTGCATGCTCTCTCTCTGTCTCTCTCTCAAGTCAAGTCAAGTCAAAAAAAAAAAAAAAACGTTTAGTTACAGAAACAGGTGATGGTGTTCTACGAGATTTTCAGAAGTTAAAATTATTTTTTTTCTTTATTTTAGTTGCAAGAAGCACAGGAACGACATGCAGAGGCCGTAAGATATGCTGAGGAGATGAAAGATCATATGCAAAAGTATAATTTAAACCTCACAGAAAATAACTTGTTTACTTATAAAGCAGATAAGCAGTGTAGTATGGGAAATGTATTACTTATGCCAGTATATCATTGTTCAGCTGGATACAAATTCCAGCTTTGAGCTATTTTGAAATGCAGAATTGTGGCATCTCATCTCTCAATGTTGCACCTTGTCCACAAAACACAATGAGAAAAATGGCACAATTCCCAAATCTTCCTCTTGACACCATTTTAAGAATTTATGTAATACCCTCATTTGTTCAGAAATTATACGGTGTTGTTTTAAATTTATGTGTGAGCATAATTATCTTAAGATCTGCATTTTAGGCTACAGGTGAAAAATGCCAGGCAAGAAGAAACCATCAAACATCAAGCGGCCCAAATTCAAGATCTTGAGAGCAACGTGATAAAGACAAGTTTGGTAAGTCGATCTCTTAATGTCTATCCTACTGAAAAGGAATCCTTATTTCACTAGTGGTACATAAGAATGTTTTGGATCATATGAAAAATCTCACAGATCAAAACAGTAGGTTCATATTGTTCCTACTTGCTACTAGTGATGTAATTCTTCTATATAGATGAAGTTGATTGAATTCATAAAGTAATGATGTTTATAGTGAGATTTTCATAAAAAAACATTGTGAGAGTCTAAAAAAACCAACATTTTGTATATACCATAGTGAGCATTTGGTTTAGTCCACCTTTGGCTACTGTTAATAATGCTGCTGTGAACGTTGGCATACAGGTGTGCGAGTCCCTGGTAATATTTCTCTGCGTGTTTCAAACGTCCCCAATCTTTGAGTGATCATTTCATCTTGAATTCTGACTTCCTCTTGTAATCTCATCCCTTCAGTGAGAGTTTGAGTTGGGTTATTTTAATGATGATTTGTTGTAATTTGTAATTACAAATCTGCAATTTATTCTCTTCATCAACAATGACTAGAGGTCATTACGCAAACGTCCTTCTCAAAGGAATGGACTTTTCTCCTTGTTGGATTTTGTAAAGGAAAAGAAATGCCAGTGAAAAAGTAGAAATGGCTGCTCGGTCAGGGCCTTACCTAGAAACATAGGGCTCCTACCATTGCAAGTTCAGAAGCTCTTTTTCTTTTTTTTTCCGTTCACTTGAGTTGATCAGCCTTTCAGAGATTTCACAATTCGATCTCAAAAAAGACTAATGTGCCATTCAGGATTCTAATTTATCGATATGTAGTGAAACCCCAAATGTTTTCCAAGCAGAACAGTTAATGTCATCCCACTCTCACCCTCCTTTGTAGGACTCACATTGTAAATCCTAAGTGGGAGCAATGAGGTAGATACACTGACCAACTCGTTTCTGTCAGTCACAAAAGCTATATAATATACATGCAAGTTTCATTGGACAGCTATACCCGTCAGGGGAACTAGAACATTCTGTTGACTGGTCCTTTTTGTGGCTGAAGAGACATTGAAAATTATTTTCTTTTCTAGACCTCTTATCAATGAGTCACATTGTATTAGGGAACTTCTCATGCGAGTAACATGACACTCTGTTGATCAGTCTTCTATGAATGAGAGTGCCAGGCGTTGTCCTGCTGCTGTGTCCTAAAGAAATCTTTAAGGTCTCTAAAACTAAAATTTGTAAGAATATCCGATACTGATGAAGCTTAGTAAAGAATAATGAGGGATTTTCTGTAGATGCCTATAGAAAGGAATTAGGGTTATGGCATGAAATTATCCGCCACTTTAAAGTCTTCCCTGTGAAACAAAAACTTAGATAGCTTTCAGCCAACTCATTCCATAGCTCTGACTTCTCTAGAAGGTCCTTATCTCCTGAATCCCCAAACCAGAGGCTTCCTGGGTTAGAAAGTTTTGGTGGGCGGGGGGCGTTATTCTTTTTGTTGTATCTTAGTTTCTATTTTTTTTAAATTTGCATCCAAATTAGTTAGCATTTAGTGAAGCAATGATTTCCGGAGTAGATTCCTTAGTGCCCCTTACCCGTTTAGCACATCCCCTCTCCCACACCCCTCCAGCAACCCTCAGTTTGTTCTCCATATTTATGAGTCTCCTCTGTTTGTCCTCCTCCCTGTTTTTATATTATTTTTGTTTCCCTTCCCTTTTGTTCATCTGTTTTGACTCTGAAAGTCCTCATACGAGGCAAGTCCTATGAATTTTGTCTTTCTCCGACTGAGTAATTTCACTTAGCGTAATCCCTCCAGTTCCATCCACGTAGTTGCAAATGGCAAGATTTCATTCTTTTTGATTGCCGAGTAATAATCCATGGAATCTATATACCGCATCTTCTTTTTTTTTTAATTTTTTTAATGTTTTATTCATTTTTGAGACAGGGAGAGACAGCATGAACAGGGGAGGGTCAGAGAGAGGGAGACACAGAATCTGGAAAAGGCTCCAGGCTCTGAGCTGTCAGCACAGAGCCCGACGCCGGGCTTGAGCTCACGGACCGCGAGATCATGACCTGAGCCGAAGTTGGCCGCTTAACCGACTGAGCCACCCAGGCGCCCCATACCACATCTTCTTTATCCATTCATCCATCAGTGGACAGTTGGGCTCTTTGCATACTGTGGCTATTGTTGAGAGTGCTGCTATAAACATGGCGGTGCATGTGTCCCTTTGAAACAGCACACCTGTATCCCTTGCATAAATGCCTAGTAGTGCAATTGCTGGGTGGTAGGGTAGGTCTCATTTTGGTTTTTGGAGGAAACTCCATACTGTTTTCCAGAGTGGCTGCACCAGCTTGCATTGCCACCAACAATGGAAAAGAGATCCTCTTCTCTGCATCCTCGCCAACATCTGTTGTTGCCTGAGTTGTTAATGTGAGCCATTCTGACAGACGCAAGGTGGTATCTCAGTGTGGTTTTGATTTGTATGACCATCTGGATGTCTTCTTTCGAGCAGTGTCTATTCATGTCTTTTGCCCGTTACTTCACTGGATTACTTGTGTTTCGGGTGTTGAGTTTGAGAAATTCTTTGTAGATTTTGGATACTAACCCTTTATCTGATATGTCATTTGCAAATACCTTCTCCCATTCTGTCGGTTGCCTTTTCGTTTTGGTGATTGTTTCCTTCGCCGTGCAGAAGCTTTTTATTTTGATGAGGTCCCCCTAGTTCATTTGTGCCTTTGTTTCCCTTGCCTCCGGAGACGTTTTGAATAAGAAGCTGCTGCAGGCAAGATCTAAGAGGGTTTTGCCTGCTTTCTCCTCGAGGATTTTGATGGCTTCCTGTCTTCCATTGAGGTCTTTCATCCATTTTGAGGTTATTTTCTGTGTAATGAACAACTTTTTATGTGAACATGTTTTGATTTCTCTTGGGTATATACCTATAAATACAGTTGCTGGTTCATATGGTAACTCTGTTAAATAAACCTTTTTTGTTTGTTTGTTTTTGTTTTGTTTTTTCAACCTTTTGAGGAGGGGCAGGCACCTGGGTGGCTCAGCCGGTTGAGTGGCCAGCTCTTGATTTCAGCTCATGTCATGATCTCAGGGTTGTGGAATCGAGCCCTACATTGGGCTCTGCCCTGAGCCTGGCGCCTGCTTGGGGTTCTCTCCCTCCCTCTCCTCTGTCCCTCTACCCCACTTGTGCACTCTCTCTCAAATATGTTTAGAAAAATTGTTTTTCTAGTTTAACCTTTTGAGGAACTGCCAGACTGTTTCCAAAGTGGCAGCAACATTACATTTTCATCAGCAGTTTTTGAGAGTTCCCGTTTTCCTGGTTCTTGCCAATGTTTGTCATTATCTGTTGCTTTTATGATAGCAATTCTAGTGGGTATGAAATGGCATCTTGTGGTTTTTGGTTTGCATTTTCTTATAACTAATGATGTTGAACATGTCTCTTTTATTTTTGAGAGAGACAGTGTGAGCAGGGGAGGGACAGAGAGAGAGGGAGACACAGAATCTGAAACAGGCTCCAGGCTGCGAGCTGTCAGCACAGAGCCCGATGCGGGGCTCGAACCCACGAACAGTGAGATCATGACCTGAGCCCAAGTCAGAAGCTTAACTGACTGAGCCACCCAGGCACCCCGAACATCTCCCTTTGAACGTGATTATTATCCATTTCTATATCATCTTGAAAGAACTAATCCATTCTTTTGCCCGTTTTTATATTGGATTGTCTTTTCATTATTGGAAGAGTTATTTAAATAGCCTACATACCAATCCCTTAGCAGATATGGGATTGTCAGGTATTTTCTCCTATTTAGTCACTTGCCTTTTCACTTTCTTGATGGTGATATTTGAAGCATAGAAGTTTTTAATTTTGATGAAGTAAACTTAATCCGCTTTTGTCTTTTGGTGTCATGTCTAAGAAATCATTGCCAAATCCAGTCACAAACATATACACGTCAGCTTTTGTCTAAGAATTTTATCATTTTAGCTCTTAGATTTTAAGTTAATTTTGTATATATGCTATGGGGTAGAGGTCTGATTTTATTACTTTGCATGTGGATATCCATTTGTCCCAGTACCATTTGTTACAATTGTTACAATACTGTAACTATTCTCATTCCATTTAATTGTCTGGCACCCTTGTGGTAAATCAGTTCACTGTAACGTGAGAGTTTATTTTTAGATTCTCAATGTTAATACATTGGTCTATATGTCTGTCCTTATGCCAGTACCGTATCAAATTTTATGAAAACTTTTTCCTAGTTATCTTGCAAATTACCAGTCACTTATGTAATAATAAAAAGTCAATGTAGTAGAACTTAACTTTGCACCTATAGAGATTTTTGCTTCCTGAAGGACCCTTTCGCCAGCCTATGCCTTGCTGACCCCATGACTCGATGTGAAGTCAGGCTCAAAAAGTTAAAATGCTCTTTCTTTAGTGTGTTCAGACTTTATTTATTTATTTATTTATTTACTTATTTACTTATTTATTTTTATATTTTTATTTTATTTATTTTATTGTTTTTTAGAGCATACACAAGCAGGATGTGGGTGTGTGTGTGGGAGAGAGAGAGAGAGAGAGAGAAGAGAGAAGAGAGATAATTTTTATCAGGTTTCACACTTAGTGTGAAGGCTGACAGGAGTCTTGATCCCATGACCCTGGGATCATGACCTGAGAGGTTGAGGCTCAACTGACTGAGCCACCCATGTTCCCTGCCTGTGCCAACTTTTAGTCTCTCAGTCAGTGCTGTCAACTTTCATTTCCATCAAATCTTGGCCATAGGATGTCTTGACTCAGTCTACCACTTACTTCATTATATTTTATTCTCTCATTATAATGCATAGACTCACCCATACTTTTCACCATCTAGGAAGGAAAAGATTAACTCTGGGCTATTCCTCTTTCCTGTTAAGCAATCTTGCTAATCCATCATCTTGCAATTCACAATGAGATCCTCTTCTGACCTGGTTCTTGTGTGTAACACTGGTGTTAATCCTATTCTTGGCACAGATCCTACATTCTTGGAAAACACAGTAGCCTGTATGGCTTTCTTTCACTTAAATAGAAAGATATGCATAGCTATGCGTTATAGCTCAGCATATAATTAATGGAATATACATTACATCATTCAAATAATTCAGCTGTACAAAGTGAGGTAGTATTATGTTGATTTATCAGAGACAAATAGTAGATTGGTAATTTGAATGACAAAAAATTTTTGAAGCCAGCTTGTATGATATGGAGAAGCATTGTGGGACAACACAAAGATGAAATGGTCTTACCTCCCCCCACAAGCAAGGTTGGAGTAAGGTAAAGGAGAATGTGCAGTTAATTGAAGTAGTGCTAAAGGACAGTACATTTGTTGTGCTACTGAGAAGATGAAAAATGATTTCATAACATTCTCTTTATTTCCTCACTGAGGGAAGGAGAATGAAGATTGAGTATTCAATGGATTAAAAAATACTCAAAGCTGCCTATTCCCTTTAATTGAAATCAGATCAAAGGCCCAATTTTGGTTATCAGATTGACTCTTTCTAGTTTTTCAACTATTGTGCTTCAAATCATATGTCTCTGTGCTTCTACCTTCACTTGAGGGGAAATTCTAAAGAGGCATTCCTGCCTACTTGTAAGAATTGTTGTAAGTGAAGGGAATCTTAGGAAACTTTCTTAGACACAGGAAGATGGCAGAGGAGTAGGAGGACTCTAGGCTTGCCTCATCCCACGAATACAACTAGATAACAATCAGCTCACCCTGAATACCCCAGAAATCGACCTGAAGACTGACAGAACAAACTCCACAACAAAAGGGAGAGAAGAGGCCACATCAAAGAAGGTCCTTGATGCAGAAATGTCGTCTAGAAGAGAAACCGATCCTGGCTGCTGCAGAGGGGAGGGAGTCGAGGTTGTGGATAAGGGTGAGAGAGAGAGGAACGCACAGGGGAACGCACAAAGAGAACATTTCCCCATACCCACTGGCTTGGAAAACAAGAGGGACTGAATTGCGTGAGTTCTTGCCACCAGTAGTGCTTAAAGTCTGGAGTTTTAAAGGGCATCCGGTTTAGCTGGGATAGAGCCCTGAGGTACTGCACTGCTCTTGGGCAGAGGGCAGGCAAACAACGTGGGAGCATACAGCATGGATACAGTGATCTGAAGAGTGCCTGGGGCACACAGTGGGGAGATTATTTGCTCTTCTCAGAGCACGTCCCTCAGAGGCAAAGTTCAGAGAGACCTGTCTGTAGGAACAAAGCCGCTGGCTGGCACCATCTCCTTCTCCTGCCCCTCACCACAAACATAAAGCCACCTGCAGGAAGCAGTGCATTGCTAACACTGGCTACCTAACTTGCTTACACCAAGCACCACCCCCTTGCCCTCTGGTGGAACTACCCTTCTCAATCACTCTTGCTTGAGTTGCAGCACAGCAGACCCCTCCCCCAAAAGACCAGGACAAACACCTGCCCACACTACATCTCCCAACCAGAGGGTTTCCCTTGGCCTCAGTTCCAGTAGAGGTGGTGACAGGTCTCATTTCCTAAGCAGACCAGAGCACACCTAGTTAAAACTCACTACATTCAGGTCAGGGACCAAACACTCACCAGACCAGGCAAGGAGAGCCTCTGCAGACGACTGGCCTGAAGGATAGCATAGCCAGAACACAACAGCAGGACACATGCAGCACACACTGGTGACACTCCCTGAAGTGCTAGACCCTAGGCATTACATGACGTCTTTTTCCTCAGTCCATTACTTTCGGGAGCAGGTGACATAACTGGCTTCTTTAAGACACAGAAGCTGTCAGATACTTAGACAAAATGAAAAGACAGAGGCATTTATCCAAATGAAAGAACAGGATAAGGCCATGGCCAGACACCGAAATGGGACAGATGTAAATAGCACGCCTAATGGAGAATTTAAAACCATGATCATAAGGATATTCAGTGGACTTGAGAAAAGAATGGAAGACATCAGTGAGACCCTTACCACAGACATAAAAGAGTTCAAGGATCAGAGATGAAGAGTGCAGTAAAATGAACAGCAAGCTGGAAGAAGCAGAGGAGCAAATTAATGACCTAGAAGACAAAGTAATGGAAAACAATGAAGCTGAAGAAGACAAAGAAGAATTATCCAATGAAGAATAGACTTAAGGAACTCGGTGTCTCCGTCAAATGTAAAAACATTCATATGATAGGAGTCCCAGAAGAAGAAGACAGAGAGAAGGGGACAGATAATTGACTTGAAGACAAAATAACTGAAAAATTCCCTAATGTGGAGAAGAAAACAGACATTGAGATCTAGGAGACACAGAGAACTTCCATCAAAATCAACACCCAAGACATGTTGTAATTAAATTTGCAAAATATACTGCTAACATCTTTTTTTTTAGTGTTTTGTTATTTGTTTTGTTTTGTTTTTGCTTTTGATTATTCTGTGACAGAACGCAGACACAAGCAGGGGAGGGGCAGAGAGAGAGAGAGAGAGAGAGAGAGAGAGAGGATCCCAAGCACTCTCTCTGTGCTGTCAGTGCAGAGCCCACTGGAGGCTTGAACCCAGGAACTGCGTGGTCACGACTTGAGCTAAGATCAAGTCATGCTTAACCGACTGAGCCACGCAGGCGCCCCACTGCTACAAATCTTAAAAGCAGCAAAACAAGTCATTAACTTCCAAGGAGAAACCCACAAGGCTAGCAGGAGATTTTTCAATAGAAACTTTGCAAGGCATAAGGAAAAGGCATGATATATTCAAAGTGCTGAATGAGAAAAATCTGCAGCCAAATATACTCTATCCAGTAAGGCTATCATTCATGATAGAAGGAGAGGTAAAGAACTTCTCAGACAAACAAAAATGGAAGGAGTTTGTGACCACTAAATCAGCCTGTAAGAAATATTATCGGGAACTCTGAGTGGAAAGGAGAGATCAAAAGTGACAGTATAAAGGCAGAAAATGTAAAAGCAGTAAAAATGTATATTTCTGTAAACAAATCAGTCAAGGAATGCCCCCAAAAAGGATGTACAATATAATAGCTTATCTAAACCATGGGGAGGAGAAAAAAAATGAGTTCTAACTTCATTGACCATCAACTTAATATAGACTGCTACATGCAGAGGAGGTGATATACAAATTAATGCTTATCATATACCAACACCCACTAATAAACATGCAAAGAATAAAGAGAAAGAAATCCAAATATATCATTAAAGCAAATTAGAAAGACATCAAAGAGAGAAAAACAATAAAGGATTTGAGAAAATCTCCAGAAACAACCACAAAACAAGTAGTAAAATGACAATAAATAGATACCTGTCAATAATTATTTTATATATAAATGCAATAAACACTCCAACCAAAAGACCTAGGGTGACAGGATGGATTAAAAAACACGACCCATCTGTATGCTGCCTATAAAAACCTCATTTTAGACATAAAGACACCTGCAGATTAAAAGTGAGGGGATGCTTGCACTGTTGGTGGTAATGCAAACTGGTGCAGCCGCTCTGGAAAACAGTGCGGAGGTTCCTCAAAAACAATTGAAAATAGAACTACCCTATGACCCCTCAAGAGCACTACTGGGAATTTATGCAAAGGATACAGGAGTGGTGATTCATAGGGGCACATGTACTCCAATGTCTAAAGCAGTGCTTTCAACAACAGCCAGATTGTGGAAAGAGCCTAAATGCCCATCAACTGGTGAGTGGGTAAAGAGATGTGGTTTATATATACACTGGAATACTACCTGGCAAGGAGAAAGGGTGAAATCGTGCTATCTGTTGCAATGTGGATGGAACTGGAAGGTATTATGCTACATGAAATAAGTCACAGAATGACAGATATCATAAGTTTCCGCTCATATGTGGAACTTGAGAAACTTAACAGAAGACCGTGGGGGAAGGGAAGGGGAAAAGTAGTTACAAACAGAGAAGGAGAGGGGCAAACCATAGGAGACTCTTGAATGCAGAGAACAAATAGAGGGTTGATGGGGGGAGCGGTGGGTGAGAAAGGAAAGGGGGTGGTGGGCATTGAGGAGGGCACTTGTTGGGATGAGCCCTGGGTGTTGTCTATAAGTGATGAACCACAGGAATCTACCCCCAAAACCAAGAGCACACTGTACACCCTGTATGTTAGCCAAGTTGACAATAAATTCTATTCAAAACAAATGGAAACGAGGGGATGGAGAAAAATTTATCACGTTAAAAGAAAAAGTAGCGATACTTTTGTTAGACAAAAGAGTCCTTAAAACAAACATTGTGGGGCACCTGGGTGCCTCAGTCATTTGAGCGACCGACTAGGTCTTGGCTCAGATCATGATCTTATGGCTGGTGGCTTTGAGCCCCATGTTGGGCTCCAGGCTGACAGCATGGAGGCTGCTTGAAATTTTCTCCCCCCCTTTCTATGTCCCTCCCCAACTCTGTCTCTCTCAAAATAAATAAACTTAACCAAAAACAAAGACTGTAGCAAGAGCCAAAGAATGCTACTATATCATAATAATTCCAATAGGAAGATCTAACAATTGTAAATATTTATGCACCCACCATGAGAGCACTCAAGTACATAAAACAATAACCAACATAAAAGAACTAATTGATAATAATACAGTACTAGGGTAATTTAACACCCCATTTACATCAATAGATCTTAGTTAAAAAAATCACCAAAAAATACATCTTAACAGAAAATCACCAAAGAAAGAGTGGCTTTGAGCCATACAGAGAAAGACAGATACCATATGTGTTCACTCTTTTGTGGATCCTGAGAAGCTTAACAGGAACCCATGGGGGAGGGGAAGGAAAAAAAAAGAGGTTAGAGTGGGAGAGAGCCAAAGCATAAGACACTCTTAAAAACTGAGAACAAACTGAGGGCTGATGGGGGGTGGGAGGGAGCAGAGGGTGGGTGATGGGTATTGAGGAGGGCACCTGTTGGGATGGGCACTGGGTGTTGTATGGAAGCAAATGTGACAATAAATTTCATATATTAAAAAAAAAAAAAAAAGAAAGAAAGAAAGAATGGCTTTGAATGGCAGACAGGACCAGATTGGATTTAAGAGATTTTTTCAGAACGTTCCATCCTAAAACAGAATACACGTTGTTTTCAAGTGTACATGGAATATTCTCAAGAATGGATCACAAACAAAAAACAGGCCTTAATTATTAAAAAACAATACATGCAGGTTAAATAACGTGCTACTACACTGGAATGGGTTAAGCAGGAAATACAAGAAGAAATTTTAAAAAATACATGTATACAAATGGAAATGAGAAAACAATGGTCTGAAACCTTTGAGATGCTGCAAAAGTAGTCCTAAGAGGGAAGTACAAAGCAATATAAGCCTACTTCAAGAAGCAAGAAAAATTTCAAACAACATAACCTTACACCTAAAGGAGCTAGAAAAAGAACGACAAATGAAGCCTGAAGCCAGCAGAAGAAAGCAAGTAATAATGATCAGAGCAGGGGGCCCTTGGGTGGCTTCACTGGTTAAGTGTCTGACTCTCGATTTTGGCTCAGGTCATGATCCCACAGTAGTGAGATCGAGCCCCGTGTTAGGCTCTCTGCTGGCAGCATGGAACCTGTCTGGGATTCTCTCTCTCTCTCTCTCTCTCTGCCCATCCCCCACTCATGTGTGGTCTCTCTCAAAATAAAATTAAAAAAGAGATTAAAGCAGAAATGAATGATAGACAAACAAAAAACAGATAAAACTAGAACAGATCAATGAAACCTAGAGCTGGTTCTTTGTGAAAATTAATAAAACTGATAAGGCGTTAGCCAGAGTAATCAACAAGAAAATAGAAAAGACCGAAATAAATAAAACCACAAATGTGAGAGTAGAAATAAGAACCAACACCACAGAGATACAAACATTTATGAGAGAATATTGTGAAAAACTGTATGCCAACAAATTGGACAACTTAGAAGAAATGAATAAATTCCTAGAAACATATAACTTACCAAACTAAAACAAGAAGAAATAGAAATTTGAAAAAAAACATCAATAACCAGCAAGGAAACTGAATCAGGAATCAAAAAACTCTCAACAAACACAAGTCTAGGACCAGATGACTTCAGATGTAAATTTTAACATGTAAAGAAGAGCTAATACCAAAAAAGAAAAAGAAAGAAAGAAAGAAAGAAAGAAAGAAAGAAAGAAAGAAAGAAAGAAAGAAAGAAAAAAGAAAAAGTTTAACCTGTCCTTTTCAAATTGTTCCAGAAAAACATAAAAGGAAGGGAAATTTCCAAATTCATTCTATGCCAGCTTTACCCTGATACCAAAACCAGATAAAGACACCGCAAAGAGAATTACAGGCCAGCATCTCTGATGAACATGCAAAAATCTTCAAGAAAATAAGCAAACTGAATCCAACAATACATTAAAAAATCATTCACCAGGGGCAGGGGCAGCTGGGTGGCTTAGTCAGGTAAGCATCCAACTTCAGCTCAGGTTACGATCTCATGGTCCGTCGGTTTGAGCCCAGTTTCAGGCTCTGTTGACAGCTTGGACCCTGGAGCCTATTTCAGATTCTGTGTTTCCATCTCTCTCTGTCCCTCCCCTGCTTGTGCTTTTTCTCAAAAATAAATAAACATTAAAAAAAATCATTCAGTGTAACCAAATGGGATTTATCCCTGGTTTGCAGGGGTGGTTCAATATTTGCAAATCAATGAATGTGATACCTCATATTAATTTTCAAAAAAAGCATAAAATCATATCATTGCAATAGATGCAGAAAAATAATTTGACAAACTATAACAAACTATAACATCCATTCATGATGGATGTTTTCTTTTTCATTTTATTTATTTATTTTTATTTTATTTTTTTTCAATATATGAAATTTATTGTCAAAATGGTTTCCATACAACACCCAGTGCTCATGCCAAAAGGTGCCCTCCCCAATACCCATCACCCACCCTCCCCTCCCTCCCACCCCCCCTCAACCCTCAGTTTGTTCTCAGTTTTGAAGAGTCTCTCATGCTTTGGCTCTCTCCCGCTCTAACCTCTTTTTTTTTTCCCTTCCCCTCCCCCATGGGTTTCTGTCAAGTTTCTCAGGATCCACATAAGAGTGAAAACATATGGGATCTGTCTTTCTCTGTATGGCTTATTTCACTTAACATCACACTCTCCAGTTCCATCCACATTGCCACGAAGGGCCATATTTCGTTCTTTCTCATTGCCCTGTAGTACTCCATTGTGTATATAAACCACAATTTCTTTATCCATTCATCAGTTGATGGACATTTAGGCTCTTTCCATAATTTGGCTATTGTTGAGAGTGCTGCTATAAACATCGGGGTACAAGTGCCCCTATGCATCAGTACTCCTGTATCCCTTGGGGAAATTCCTAGCAGTGCTATTGCTGGGTCATAGGGTAGGTCTATTTTTAATTTTCTGAGGAACCTCCACAGTGTTTTCCAGAGTGGCTGCACCAATTTGCCTTCCCACCAACAGTGCAAGAGGGTTCCCGTTTCTCCACATCCTCGCCAGCATCTATAGTCTCCTGATTTGTTCATTTTGGCCACTCTGACTGGTGTGAGGTGATATCTGAGTGTGGTTTTGATTTGTATTTCCCTGATAAGGAGTGACGTTGAGCATCTTTTCATGTGCCTGTTGGCCATCCGGATGTCTTCTTTAGAGAAGTGTCTATTCATGTTTTCTGCCCATTTCTTCACTGGGTTATTTGTTTTTCGGGTGTGGAGTTTGGTGACCTCTTTATAGATTTTGGATACTAGCCCTTTGTCCGATATTTCATTTGCAAACATCTTTTCCCATTCCGTTGGTTGCCTTTTAGTTTTGTTGGTTGTTTCGTTTGCTGTACAGAAGCTTTTTATCTTCATAAGGTCCCAGTAATTCATTTTTGCTTTTAATTCCCTTGCCTTTGGGGATGTGTCGAGTAAGAGATTGCTACGGCTGAGTTCAGAGAGGTCTTTTCCTGCTTTCTCCTCTAGGGTTTGGATGCTTTCCTGTCTCACATTCAGGTCCTTTATCCATTTTGAGTTTATTTTTGTGAATGGTGTGAGAAAGTGGTCTAGTTTCAACCTTCTGCATGTTGCTGTCCAGTTCTCCCAGCACCATTTGTTAAAGAGACTGTCTTTTTTCCATTGGATATTCTTTCCTGCTTTGTCAAAGATTAGTTGGCCATACGTTTGTGGGTCTAGTTCTGGGGTTTCTATTCTATTCCATTGGTCTATGTGTCTGTTTTTGTGCCAATACCATGCTGTCTTGATGATGACAGCTTTGTAGTAGAGGCTAAAGTCTGGGATTGTGATGCCTCCTGCTTTGGTCCTCTTCTTCAAAATTACTTTGGCTATTCGGGGCCTTTTGTGGTTCCATATGAATTTTAGGATTGCTTGTTCTAGTTTCGAGAAGAAGGCTGGTGCAATTTTGATTGGGATTGCATTGAATGTGTAGATAGCTTTGGGTAGTATTGACATTTTGACAATATTTATTCTTCCAATCCATGAGCAGGAATGTCTTTCCATTTCTTTATATCTTCTTCAATTACCTTCATAAGGTTTCTATAGTTTTCAGCATACAGATCTTTTACATCTTTGGTTAGGTTTATTCCTAGATATTTTATGCTTCTTGGTGCAATTGTGAATGGGATCAGTTTCTTTATTTGTCTTTCTGTTGCTTCATTGTTAGTGTATAAGAATGCAACTGATTTATGTACATTGATTTTGTATCCTGCAACTCTGCTAAATTCATGTATCAGTTCTAGCAGACTTTTGGTGGAGTCCATCGGATTTTCCATGTATAATATCATGTCATCTGCAAAAAGTGAAAGCTTGACTTCATCTTTGCCAATTTTGATGCCTTCGATTTCCTTTTGTTGTCTGATTGCTGATGCTAGAACTTCCAACACTATGTTAAACAACAGCGGTGAGAGTGGGCATCCCTGTCGTGTTCCTGATCTCAGGGAAAAAGCTCTCAGTTTTTCCCCATTCAGGATGATGTTAGCTGTGGGCTTTTCATAAACGGCTTTTATGATCTTTAAGTATGTTCCCACTATCCCGACTTTCTCAAGGGTTTTTATTAAGAAAGGGTGCTGAATTTTGTCAAAGGCCTTTTCTGCATCGATTGACAGGACCATATGGTCATGATGGATGTTTTGAATAGCAGCACACCTCAACAAAGTAGGCTTAGAGGAACCATACCTCGACATAATAAAGGCCATATATGGAAAATGAACAGCTAATATGATCCTAACTGGGGAAAAACTGAGAGAAAAACTTCTTAGATCTTGCTTCTAGTTATCTGCTTCTTCTCATTAGCACGGTTGGTTGTTAATAAATTAATCTTAACATTTATTGCATCCTACTTTAATGGAGACCAACTTCTCCTATACAAGTTTATGTGTCTTATCTCTTTTTTTTCATCCACTGTTCCATTTATCATTTTTGTTTCTTCTTAACAAACTCCCCAAAGGTTAGATTTCTTTTGTTCACAAATCTGTTAGGAAAAGTGTGCCAGGACAGCTAGTGTCTGCCCCGCTCAGCTTCAGGTGGGGCAACTGAAAGATTTGGGGCTGGATCCATTTGAAGACTTGTTCACTAACGTCTGGTTGTTGATGCTGGCTGTTGCCTGGGACTGCAGTTCAGGAGGCAGCAGAAACACTTAAACTGACACACCTAGACCCTCTTTGTGGCCTAGACTTCCTCACTAGATGGGGAGCTAGATTCCAAGTAAGCAGCCTGAGATACAGAGCAAGGCAGAAGCTGTATCGCCTTTTGTCACCTAGGCTTGGAATACACACAGCATCATAGTCACATATTCTGTTCATTAGGAGCAAGTCACTAAGGTTGTACCATGGTCTTTTTTTTTATGGAATTAATATTTGAAACCTATGGACACCTTTAAAAAGCAGTATAATTTACCCACTGGCCACAAATGTTTGTATTCCTCCCACCTGAAAAATACATTCACTCCCCTCCCCCTCCAATACCTCCTGCAAGTTTCAGTTATCATGGCATCAGGTTCAAGGCTTGAGTCCAAGATCTTACCATCTTAATCAGGTGCAGTGGGGATAAGCTGCCTGGGTTATGGTATCTAAAGTATAGCCCCTTGAGTGCAAGTGTTCTCAATATGAGGACTTGAGAACAAAAGAGACAGTTATTTGCCACTCACAAATGCAACATTCTGGTCAACTGCTGAAGACTCTCCCATTCAGAAAAAGAAGATGGGAAGCACCCTAGTCCATAAGAGTTTTGAAATATAGCCTGATGCATGCTGTCAGTTCTTAAGCTAGGACTTAGTCCTAACCACGGGAATACTTTCTCCATGTCTCTTCCCTTTCTTTACTCTTTGAGCTCTTGGTTCCTTCCTTTTCATAAGGAATGACCTGTATTTGCAGCTGTTTTTTCATCCTGCTTCCTCCCTGTGGGACTTCTAAGACCCAAAGGCCTCTTTTCATTTTGCACGATTTGGTCTCTTTTAGTCCAAGCTAGCAAATAGTATGTTTGCTACTATAAATCTCTTACCTTTTTTTAGTTTTCTGTAATTATTACTGGATTTCATGCCGTGTTTTAGCAAAGCGACCCTCCCAAGTCCTTTTGAGATCAGCTTTTCGCTTCAGGTTTCCTGTGAAGCTCTTATATGACGATGCCTTTAAAATTCGTCTACTCTTGGGGCTCCTGGCTGGCTCAGTTGGTAGAGCATGTGACACTTGATCTCTGGGTGCTGAGTTTAAGCCCCATGTCGGGTGTGGAACCTACTTTAAAAAAAAAAAATCTTATACTCTTAAGATCCCTAAAGATTTGGAGGCATACCTTAAATCTTTCTGTTTTCCTGGTAGCACCCTGGATTTTCTCGTAACCCAAAAGCCATTTCTTCATGTCAGCATTATTTGATAGTTCCACACGTAGAGAGGCTGTAAATGAGAAACAGATACTTGAACCCACTAAGTCCTGGTTCCTTTCAGTTGCATAGTCTTTCTTTAGTTTCTCTTTCCTATCTGTTTACTCTCAGGTATTTTGTAGCATGACTTCCCTTTCCTCCAGTGTCATTTTCTTCACTTGCTTAGAAACCCTTGCTGTCAGCCTCTTCACAGGCCATCAGGCTTCCACTAAGTGTCTCGTGGAGGCCCTTTTTGGGTCTCATTCTTATGCTTTTCTACATCTTTCCAGGTTCCACCTACCTCCTGGTTCAAAGGAAGTTTAGTTTTAGGTTTTTTGAATAGCAGCACACCATTTTTAGTATCAGTATCTGTGGTAGTAATTTACTGCTGCATAATAAGCCACCTCAAAGCCTAGTAGTTCAAAACAGCATTTATCTTGTTCACCAATCTTTAGTTTAGGCAAAGCATAGTAGGGCAACTCATTTCTTCTTCGTTTGGCATCAGCTGGCATAACTGGAAGCTGGAGACTAGAATCATCTAAAGGCTTGTTCATGCACGTGTTTGGCTGTTGAAGCTGGCCTTTGGCTAGGACGTTGGCTAGTCTCAGCTGGAGTATCTACATGAAGACTCACTAGGTAGCCTGGGATTCCTCAAAACGTGGTGGCTGGGTTCTAAGGGTGAGCTTCCCTAGAGAAAGAAAGTGAGATGGAAGCTGTATCACATTTTCCAAGCTGGCCTTAAAAATCACAGCAGTGGGGCGCCTGGGTGGCTCAGTCGGTTAAGCGGCCGACTTCGGCTCAGGTCACGATCTCGCGGTCCATGAGTTCGAGCCCCGCGTCGGGCTCTGGGCTGATGGCTCAGAGCCTGGAGCCTGCTTCCGATTCTGTGTCTCCCTCTCTCTCTGCCCCTCCCCCGTTCATGCTCTGTCTCTCTCTGTCTCAAAAATAAATAAAACGTTAAAAATCACAGCAGTTCTGCATATTCTGCTCACTAGAAACCAGTTACTGAAGCCAGCATATATTTAAGGGGCAGGATTTTCACAGAAGTATCAACAAATTTATAAAACGACCACATCCACTCACCTTGTCTTACCAATCATATATAATGGATGGAAGACCTTCCCAACTCAGCATCACTGAAACTCCAGCCAGTTTTGTTGTTGTTGTGGTTGTTGTTGTTGTTGTTGTTGTTGTTTAGTATGATCTCTTATTTCCTAGAAAGTAACAAAGGATTACAAGATAACAGTATTGAATTAATTTTGTTTTTGTCTCAAAAAAATATGTGGATTATCCAATTAAAGTTTTATACTGGGAGATGTGATTTCTTAACCTGGAGAATTATTTCTCCCGGGAACGCAGTTCAAATTAGCATGAAAACATTTGCAGCTCCGAAAAAGGCCGTGGCATTAGAAACATTACTTGTAGATTCATGAATTAGAGTCTTATTTTCAGAGTCTTATCTTGGGACGTATTTTTGAACTCGGGCATACATAAGTCAATATGATATTGCTAAAACTTCTTTAAAAATTATGGAGTGTTAAGATCGGGGAAGGGCTAAGAGACTTTCTCCTAAGAGGGGACTTATTTTATGAAAGAAAGATATGAAAGAATGATAGAAAAATAAAAGTATAGAATCAAGTGCAAATGTTGTGTAGTAAAGACAATGATAGCAAAGATCTATTTCAGTAACACCTGATGGCTTTAACTTTGCTCTTGATTTTCTGAGTTGTTTAAGGGTCCACATTCTAAGACAGGGAACATTTTATTGCAAATGAGTTTATCTAACATTTTGAGTGCCTGGTTGGTTCAGTCACCCTTGATGTTGAGATTGTGAGTTCAAGCCTCACACTGGGCTTAGAGGTTACTTAAAATCTGAAAAAAAATTTGATAGTAGTTTTGGGTTAGACTCTTTTCACTCCACTTCCAAACTATAGTGTTTTATTCATGCAGGCTGATGTCCTTACAACACAACTGGAAACTACATCTTCAAAATGTCTACACCTGGATGCAAAAAATCAAATTCTTCAACAAGAGTTATTATCAATGAAAGCTTTCGAAGAAGAACGTGAAAAACTAGAGAGCGATAACAAGAAGTTACAACAAGAAGTAGTAAAATTGAAACAATTTATGGAAATGAATATGGTAGAGCGCAGTCAAGTGGAACAGTATAAACGGGAGATTGAAGAAAGAGCACGACTGGACATAGTAGAAAAATTACACGAAGTCACCCTGTTTTTACAGGTTAATTGATTCATCTGTAATGTGCTTTCATTCATTTCACTGCAAATTCCATTTTGGATAGATGTGTTGTATGGGTTTCCTCTACTTGCTTTATGGTAATTTGTAGACTTCTGGAGGCATTTGTTCGTCCCTTGAACGAGTTCAGTTTTCATCATTGTTCCTACTAAATCGAGAGGATAAGAAAAAATGATGATTTAAACAACTAGTCTCACTATTAAGAGGAAAAGAAAAATTATGATTTAAAAATTGCACTGTACTTGGATTATTCTTAAGGTTATTGTCGACTTTAAAAATTTTGTCATTGATTCTATTATTTGAATTATCAGATTGCGTGAATACTAATACAAGAATGATTGAACTTTAATTTTATAAATCATATTTAATTCAGTTGACATTGATGATAAATATTTTACACTTGAGCTTTTTTTTCATTTAAAATTGCTCTCTGAATCATTGACTCAGAACTAAAGGAAACAGGTATAATTAATTATTCAGATTATAGCTATTTTAAAACTGTCCCGTTAATTTGCTTTAGGCACAAGCAGCAGCTCAAGAAAACTTGGACCAGTTAAGAGAAAATGCTCATGCTTCAACGAGAAGTCAAATGGAACTTAGAATTAAAGATCTGGAATCTCAGGTCTCTACAATGAAGACGTCTCAAGAAGAATCTACTAAAACAGAGTTGGAAACCTACAGGCAACTCTACCTAGAAGAATTAAAAGTTAGAAAGTCCTTGAGAAATAAGCTGAACAGGTAAGCCAAAACAGAATCATAGACAAGAAATTTAGCTTATTAATTTGCCTCTAAAGCATAATTTCTGTGGAGCCAAGATCATGAGATGAGTAGGAAGTGAAAGCCAACTAGATCGTGTAATTTTGGAAAATGATGTTTCTAAGTGAACTTACCTTTGAAATGTTAGTCCAGGACAGTTTGCATCCCTCCTCTTCTTTTTGGTTCTTTTTGGTTTTACAGGACCTCTTCCCCCACCCACCGCCCCCCCCCGCACCCCCCGCCCTGTATATTTTCCATTGATCGGATCTGCTAGTCTTTAAGTGCATTGTTTGAAGCTTTCTCATTTAGAAGTATATTATTATAAAATTGCTTGCCAGAAGTACCCTAAATAGAAATGTCGATGAGTTCATTTTTGGAAGATGACATCTTTAACCTAAAAGCTCAAGTACTACTACTACTACTCATCCTGGCAGCTTGGTACATTTATTCTCTTGATTGTGAACTTTGGTATTATTACTAGAGTGGGCCTTGAGACAAAGTATCCTTTATGTTTTTTCTACTTTACATAATGGCATATATGTGAAATACAGAAAGACTCACACAGGGCTGAAGGGGAGTATAATTCCCAAAGTGGCTAAAACGAGCACCATGGTGGGAGGGAGACAGAAAGGGCAGATTCTGCCTCCAGTGCCTTGGTAACTGTTATAAGCTAATTGCCTCTGTAGCTGTTTTAGTTCTTTCTGATCACACCTCTGCCATCTACTATCTCCCCTAGAGCTTGTTGGTCTCACTGATTCCTCGGTGTCAAATGCTCAGTTTCTTTGAGATAGTAAGTGAAATGTACAAGAGTGGTGAAAGCAAATGCTTGAAAATGACTTTGAGGGATGGTTTATTTTTATATCTGTAAACAGGTTTACGAAATATAAGTATGTATATATAATGGCATCCTGAAGGATCCTGCCGGTACAGCCATTCCAGAAGACAGCAAGTATTATTCATTAAGCCGTGTACATCACTGATAGCCACTTCTCTCCCTTCCCTCACTTGAATTGTTCGTTAGGGGTCCCGCTGGAAACATAAGTATTTCTTTAGAACAATTTTAAAAGTATAATTTTAGATAGTAGGTGTGCTCTGTCACATGTTCAGTGTTAAAACACTGTTCAATGGCAAATGCTATTTACTATTATGGAAACTTAAAAAGATGTGAGTCATTTAGGAATGATTTAGGGAAAAAGAAAATGTATTTGTGTTTTTTAATCTTCACAGGACTAATGAGAGGCTGTCAGAGAACAATACAAAACTTCTTGCGGAGAGACAGCAGCATCAAACTTTACTCAGGACTCTTACTATGAGCCCAGGCCTGGAAACACCTTATTGTGGACATTTTGAAAATAATTCAGTGCTCAATGGAAACCTTACTCCAAGAGGAAACTTGGTGATTCCTACCTTAAAACCACGGCCGTCATATGACTACTGGGAGACTTCCTTGTGGAAGGTTAGTTATATTATCTGTTTTACTTTGGGTTTCAGATATCTGATATAATTGTTGCTTTTAATTTGGTGAAATTCTGAGTTGTTTAAGTAACTAATACATACGAAGTAAAAGTCATAATTATATGTGCTAAGAAAGAATTGAGGTAAATTATATATATATATATATATATATATATATATATATATATATATATATATATATATATATATATTTTAGTCCCTTGTTGTCTCATTTCCAAGAGATACTTATTTTTATTTTATTTTAGCGAGAGAATGAGTGAGTGCATGCAGGGGAGGGGCAAAAGGAGAGGGAGAAAGAGAATCCCAAGCAGGTTTCATGCTCAGCACAGAGCCCAATGTGGGGCTCAGTCTCAAAACCATGAGATCATGACCTGAATCAAAATCAAGATTTGGACACTGAAAACAACTGAGCCACCCAGGTGTACCACAAGAGACACCTAGTATTAACTGTATTCAATAAATATAACTAAACTGACCCATGTTAAATTTCTTGAAAAGCTTTCATTTAAATTTGATTTTAGAAAGTAAATGTTATTGCCTGCTGACCACAGGTACACTTAGATGCTTGGACTTATTTTCAGTTGGCAGTGGTTCATAAACATTTGAAGGTTTTGCTATCATCCAGTTTTTGCACCCCTGTATGTCAGTGAATGATCGTCCTCCAAACACTTAACGACATATGAATGTTTACTATTTAAAAGAATCCAAGGGGGTGCCTGGGTGGGTCAGTCATTTCAGCATCTAACTCTTGATCTCAGCTCAGTTTTGATCTCAGGGTCATGAGTTCAAGTCCTGCATTGGGCTCTACACTAAGCATGGAGGCTACTTTAAAAAAAAAAAAAAAGAATCCACGGTAAGTCCTTTTTATGAATTAAATCAACTTGTAACACTAAAATGGTTAATTTCTCTTTTAAGTTAAATTTTTGCTATTTTCTTACATGAGAATACATCTTTAATTGCTTTCTTACTTATGGCACTCTTTTTTCTTTTTCCTTTTTTTTTGACTTATAGCACGTTTGTTTCAATTTTTATTGAATCGCTCTTGATGAACGATTGTAGAGCATTTTATAAATAGCTAAATCAAGAAAATACTTGAATTTTTAAAATGAAGCTTTTATTTCTTCAAATGAGTTCTTTGCCCCTTTCTCTTTTCTTTTTCTGGAACCCCTTGAATGCAAGTATTATTACACTGGATGTTGTCCCACAGGTCCCTTAACCTAGTCTCACTTTTAAAGTTCTTTTTTCTTTTTGTTTTTCATCTTGGATGATTTCTACTACCCTGTCTTGCAAATTGTTGATCTGTTCTTCTGCATCTTTCTACCTGCTGCTGATTCCCTCTAGTGTATTTGTCATTTCTGTTATTGTATCCTTCAGCTCTGATTGGTTCTTTTTTATATTTTCTATCTCTTTGTTGATGTTATCACTGGATCCATTCATTCTCCTCCCAAGTTCACTGAGCATCTTTATGACCTTTACCTTGAACTCTTTATGAGGTACATCACTTATCTCTGTTTTTTTTTTCTTAGTTTTTTTTCTTAGTTTTGTTAGTTTTTTTTTTTTTTCTTAGGTGTTGTCATGTTCTTTCATTTGGAAGGTATTCCTCTGTGGCCTCAGTTTGTCTGACTTTCTATGTTTGTTTCTAAAATGGTTTCTTTCAACTTTTTCTCTCTTTTGAGTGGGCGTTGCTTTTGAACAATGTACATTAGTTATAAAGTCAAGGAAGAAGAGAATGTTTCTGTAAGTGTTGTCTAGTCATTTTTCTTGGTGGAGCTGTGACAGGTGACACTGGGTAGGCGGCAAGTAACACTGCTCTTCTCTTTCTAAATTCAGAACGCAGGAGACAGGGAGATGGAGAGAAACTTAGTAGCTTTATTACTAATACACACTAACAAATTGGAGGATATGATTTAGGTTATGTTAGCCACATTGGGCTTCCTCCCAAATTGGGCACGTCCCCACACAGTTGTAAATTGAGGAAACAAATGCTTGACCCCCACCCCGGGGGCCGGGTGCTTACCACAGAGCTGAGAGCAGACCCAAATTCATGTTACTGTGGGCAGGCACATCTTTTCAAAGAGGAGATTCAGAAACACATAAGCACTGCTTAGCTCCTTCTCCAAATTCACCCGTTAGGTAAGTCTCCCTTCCTGTCAGGAGGGAGAGAGAGATAAGTCCAAATGTGAGAAGTGAAGGTTCACCTATTATTTCTGACCAGATTTAAATTATAAATAAAGTGAATTGTGTCTTTTGTACATACCAACTAATGATGAGAGGTTAGACAGAAGCATGCTAGATGGGAAAGAGAAATCTGTTGGGTTTTAAATTTTGCTGTAAATAACCACACCATGGGTTCCCTCATTTGTTGATTGATTTTGATAAACCAAAATTTCTTGGGAAGAAATAAATCATTCTTTCAGGAAGAATTTCCTCAGATTCAGCTTGCTTGCTTCACCTAAAGCTTCTCTCTCTCAAGTTCTCTGTCCTGTGGTTTAAAAAAGTTGTGCTTAAAAACTGACTGCTACTAAAAGGAGTTAACATAATTTCTGTTCCTTTATTTTTATTCATGACTTTAAAATTTGTAATTTAGTTAGAGAGCTACTATTGTGTGCCTCATACCTAATCATTTTTGAGCCACATGACAAAGTTTTATGTATTCGTTTTTCTGAGTTATACTTAAAATATACGTATTTTTCCTGACTATGAGGAAGTAACTGGCATAGAACTCTAGGCTTGGTAAGACCAGAAGTGTATTCCTGGTCTGCATCTAGTTGTTTTCATGACCTCAGGCAAAGTACACTCTCTCTGAGCCCTTTTTGTCTATTATGCAAAAGTCGGGATTTTGACTAAATTAGTGACTTTTATACCTTCAAAATAATTTTGTTTTCAAAGAATAGAACGTAATTTTTTTTTTTGCATTACACTGTATTGTGTAAAACAGAGAGAAGTAGAGCTGTCTAACTAAAGGAGAGATGGAGACTATGGCTGTGACTTCCTTGTCCCTCAATCCTGCAGTGTCCCCAACCGAACCTTAGATTTCTATGGGCCATATTTGAATGCTAACAGTAATGAGAAAATCCTTCTAATTAAAAATTCTTTAAAAATGTTCTTTGAATTAAAATTTGCTGATATATAGTTTTTCTGTGTATAATTTTCTCACCCTCGTATATCTCTGATAAATGGAATGGTATACATAAAAGTACACATGTGTCCTTATTCATGGACTTGAAAGCTATTTTCACCATCGAAACACAGTTTTCACCTAGAAATAAACATAAAGGTCACAGAGGTAAATATTTAGGAAAAGAGCTTTTGGGGAAAAGATGCAACATTACCTCGACAGTTCCTTAAGTCATGTCATGTAAAAAACGTGGTTTATATTTTATATCGTATTTATTAATGGTAATATAAAGTTGTTTGAATAAAGCCTTCCCCCGTCATCTGGTATTGAGTTATTAATTTTATAAGTCTGGTATAGTAATGTTGTCCCATTCATTTTATAAGCCTGAATATAATGCTATTGTCAAAAAAGTGTTATGGTTCCTCAAAAACTTAAAAATAGATATTCATTAATTCCACTACTGCGTATTTACCCAAAGAAAATGAAAACACTAATTTGAAAAGCTGTGTGCATCCCTATGTTTATTGAGACATTGTTTGCAATAACCAAAATATGGAAGCAACCTAAGTGTCCATCGATAGATGAATGGATAAAGAAGATGTGTAATATGTATACAATGAAATATACCTCAGCCATCAAAAAGAATGAGATCTTGCCATTTGTGACAACATTGATAGACCTAGAGGGTATTATGCTAGGTGAAATAAATCGGAGAAAGACAAATAAATACCATCTGATTTCACTTACATGTGGAATATAAAAAAACTAAACAAGTCAACAAACAGAATCATAACTACAGAGGACACATTGGTGGTTGGTATGGGGGAGGTGGGTAGAGGGTAAGGACAAAATAGGTGAAGAGGAGGAAGAGGTACAAATTCCAGTTATAAAATAGGTAAGTCACAGGAATGAAGAACACAGCATATGAAATATCCTCAATAATATTGTATTAATGTTGTATGGTGACAGAGGGTAACTACACGTACGGTAGTGAGCATAGCATAGTGTCTACAATTGTCCAATCTGAATTTGTATACTGAAATTAGTGTAACAGTGTCTGTCAACTATACTTCAATTAAAAAAAGGTATTAGGGAAAATAGTTTCTGAAAATATTGGGAAACATGTCAGCCAAAACATTTGTCCTCACACCTACATTTGTAAAGACATTGGAATCCTTATCACCAGTGTTGATTCTGTTCAGTACACTATTTTGGAGCCCGTTTGGGGCATTCAGGGAGAGGCTACCTTGCATAAGAAAGATCTAAATAAGAACATTCTCGATAGGAACACTTGTAATATACAGTTGACCCTTGACCAACATGGTTTCGAACTGTGCGGGTCTACTTTACTTACACATGGATTATTTTTGGATACTGTATAGTACTGTAAGTGTATTTCCTCTTCCTTCTGTTTTTCTCAATGTCATTTTTTTGCCCTGGCTTATTCTACTGTACAACACATGTACGAATCGACTGTTTATGTTACCGGTAAGGCTTCCGGTCAACAGTAGGCTATTAGTAATTAAGTTTTGGGGGGATGAAAAATTATATGCAGGTTTTTGACTGCACCGCAACCTCTGTGTTATTCAAGGGTCACCTGTAGTTGGAAATATTCGTACACATTTCATAAGTAAGTAGATGACCATAACTTTAATAAGTCAAGTGTTTCCAAACTGGGTCCTAATTTGGAGAAAGGAAACAAGTTACAATTGAAAATTGTATATTGTTTTCCTTATCTCTAATTGAGAAAGTTATAAATCAGAAGCTAAGCTTGAAAACTGTTGTAACCCTCTATTTTTCCTTTCTTCAAAGAGATTTTCTGAAATCTTTGTGTGCATATGAAAAGAAATAAGTGTTTTAGTCATAATACAGATAGCAAAATATTATTACTCAATTTTTTGCCAATAGAATTTCCACATGACAGTATGACAGTCCCACATTCTTCATTTTATATGTATTTAAGAGTCAGTCCTGAAAAATTAATAGCAAAAGCATTGCTTCAAATTTTGTTTTTCTAAAAGTGAAAGAATGGAAAGCCCATTTAAGGAACAATTCATTAAGGTAAAAAACTGATTGAACTTTCATAAATGGCAGGTTTTCTAATCATTTCCAAGTAATAATTCAGTATACAATATAATTCTTGTTTAAACTTTTTTGTACCAGTAAGATCAAACATCACCTTTCAGAGATTATACACATTCAATAGATCAATATTAATTGTGCTTTTTAGCAGATTCACTTAAATGGCATTATATATACGTATACACACACACACACACACACACACATATATATATATACACACATATATACATGTGTGTGTATGTATGTATGTATGTATGTATCTGTTCTCAATTATCTAAAACTAACATAAAATAGGTAGGAATTTATTTTATTCATGTGATTGTCTTTCTATGTAAGCAATCCCTAACTTCGGTTTAATCTCTACAAGTATTGTTTCAAGACCACATGTCGTAAGCTATATATAATTCCTACAATGTCTTTTGTTTACCTTACACATTCTAAATAATATTTGACTTATTTCAGATGCAGCGGGAGTTGGAGAAAGCAGTAACCAGAGCACCAGAAGAAGGTATGTTGCCAAAAATGTATGAAGTTAGATATCATTGATTTCTGAAATAAACTATAAATAGTAAATGGCATCCCTTTCTATTGTTTGGATAATGGATGCTGCATTCACATTTTTTTTGTACATATCTAATAAAAAATGTAAAAACATGAGCATAATGAAGAACACACTTCTTCCTCATTTAGTCCTCATGTTTCATAGCTCTTTTAAAATCCCCCAAAAGTCTAGGGGCACCCAGGTGGCTCAGTCGGTTGGGCGACTGATTTCAGCTCAGGTGGGTTCAGACCCTACACAGGGCTCTGTGCTGAAAGCTCGGAGCCTGGAGCCTGCTTCATATTCTGTGTCTCCCTCTCTCTGTGCCCCTGCCCGCTTGTGGTTTGTCTCTCTCTCAAAAATAAATAAACGTTAAAGAAGTTTTTTTCAATCTCCCTAAATCTATATATCTGTTATTATTTCTGGCGATAATCTTCCTTCACTGGTGCCATCCCTATGGAACTGTCAACCTGCACAAGTCTCAGAAAAGGTGTGCTTTATCAAATTGTTGTTTCCGCTAGTGATAGAAGACCCAAAAAGCCAAAGTCGTCTTAGTAATGCTTGGTTAAGTAATTAGAGGTCATATAGCTGTCACTTGACAGGTAACGGGTTTCAATCTTCACTCACTGACTTTGTCATTGCTTTTGCCCTTGGGAAAAACTTTAAATTCCTTAGCATGGAATGAAAACACCCAAATCAGTTTGCTTCTTGCCAGATTATTCAGCCTTGTCTCACTATTTCCCTACTCTGCTGCTTTGCTCTAGCACCTTCTCAAACTAAACTACTCATAATTGCACAAGTGTTCTTCCTCACTTCTAGCTCTTTGTATGTGCTTCCTCCCTCTACCTAGCATACTCTTTCCTTGTCCTTCAGGTGTCAGATTACATATCACCTTCACCAAAAAGCAGACAATATTGACGCAAAACTGGGATGTCCCTTCTGTGTGTTCCAGTAGTGCTGTGTTTTATACCTGTCACTTACATCTGTATATCAAGGAAGGTCCTGTTCAGAAATGTTGGGAAATGCCTGTTTGATGTTTCAGTTTATAGTTTATGATTGTTCAGGGTGGACTGTGTCCTCATCTTGTAATTTCACCTTGTAATGAAAAAACCAGAAACTCTGATATTTATCCACAATAGCAATTAATTCAGTGTGCAACCCTGAGCAAAATATATTTAGTACTAATCTTGGGTTTCATATTGCAGTTGTACGTAGTTATTTTTCAATTTTCTTAACACCTGTTCATAAAGGCCCCAACTTTCTTTTGTTCTTTTTCTTTTCTTCTTTTCTTTTCTTTTCTTTCTTTTTTTTTAAGGACTTGTAGTGAAAAGTATTTTGGAGAAAGAAGATAATTCTTTCTTTTCCTTTTCAGCTGCTACCGAATTTGAACGAGGATCCTGTAGAACTCCTTTAGTATCTACTGATGATTCAATTCTAAATCAAGATCCAGTATGGAAAGCGTCACGAGAATATGTACAGATTTTGAACAAAAAATATATGATTTGAAAAATAAATAGAAAAAATTTACTGGATGCTTACAAAACATTGTCCACTATATGGAAAAATCTTGATTAAAGGAAAATGTTTTTGTGTCACATGTGTGTAATGAAAATCTGTATAATATTTTAAACTATGTTTCTTGGCATCTCATTAAATTTTAAGCACATTTTGTACGTGGAAAGCAGCACTAGAGGGTTTGACATACATCAGACTGTTCCACTCCCTGCTGTTTGCACAGCACACAAACAAACAAGTTGTCATTAATACTTCAGTAGTGTTCATGGATGGCTTTTTTGTATTTTCCAATTTTTTATCACTATATGTGGGCCTAAAGATTTAGACATTAGTTTGATGTATTCCTGCTATGGCTATTGCCAATGTTTGTACATATTACAATTTTTTATAGTGCCATAAAACCTATTTATAATTTTAATTGTCAACACTGATTCATAGCTCTTTCCACATGGAGAAATAAAATTTGCATAAGGCTTTTCACCTTTTCTATTTATTTATTTATTTATTTAGTTAGTTATTTTTTATTTGCTTTTTGGAAACAAAGTTAGAGAAAAGAAAAAATAGAGAAACAAAAGAAAAAAGAACTGCCCCTCCCCCACCCCAGAGCCATTTGCAAGTAAATTGCTAACGGGATGCCTGATTCCTGTAGCATTTAAATCCTACAAGTCAGTACATTCCACATAACTACCATACAACCTTCACAATCAGAACATTAACTCTAATACACTTGTCGCTTGAACAATGGGGTTAAGGGCTCTGACCCCTGCCCCCCACAGTCAAAAAGCCATGAACAACTTTTGACCCCCAGAGACTTAACCACTGCTACTACCAGTGGTCTTTTGTATATGATATGTATCGTACTATATTCTTAATGTAAGCTACAGAAAAAAAATACCATGAAGAAAATTATAAAAGAAAATACATTTCCAGTACTGAAAAAAAAATGTGTAGTCAGTGCACCCATCAAAACTCTTTTGTTCAAGGGTTCAGTATAATTCTATCATTTATTCCTCATAATTCTTTTTAAGTTTGCTCACTTATCTGTAGTATACGTGATACCAAGGAAGGTCCTGTTCAGAGCCATGTATTGAATGCAGTTGTGTGTCTTTGTCTCTTTCACTCTAGAACAGTTCCTTTGTCTTTCCTTGACTTTCATGACTTTTAACCTTTTGACGAGTAAATTCCAGGAATGTGCAATGTCTTTCAATGTGGATTTTTCTTAGGTTTCCTTACGGTAAAATTCAGATCATACATTTTTAGCAAGAGTATCACTACAACCTACTCTTTTCATTGCATCCTCTCATGTGACCTACAATTTTGATTTGTCCCAATACTGGTGATGTTAATGTTGGCCAGCGGAGGTAGTATCTGCCAGGTTTCTCGCCTGGAATGTTAACTTTCCACTTTCCAATTAGTTAGTATTTTGTGGGGAAGTACTTTGAGACACGTACACATATCCTTTCTCAGACACCCTGTGCCAGGCCACCTCTTCTGCAGATGGTTTGCCCCCCTGCAGGTTCTGAAAACCCACGCTGGGCTATTCTTCCCCTGTGCAGATGCCTCCCCACCCTGTCCAGTCTGTGATACTTCATTATTCTATATCATTCACTTTTCAGGGATGCTCTCACTTGAGCTCCAACACTGTGCAGGGTGACTGTCCCACACGTAATGCCTTCCCCATTCTGTCTAAGCTCCAGCACCTCACTCTGGACCCCCACAACTCCATGCCTCTGTTTCTAGGACTGGAAACTAAACTGTTGGGGATGAGAAAGAAGAAAGGAAGGAAGGGCTCCACAGGTCTTCTTTAATCAACTTGGCAAGCTCTCCAAAGCCGTTTCTCATTGGAATTGCATTGAATCTGCCAATAGTTTGTAAGGAAAGACATTTCTTATACTGATTTTTCCAAACAACTAGTCTTTTAATTGTCTAAGCTTATTCCCCACAATATATTGTTTCTTACTCGAGTGTTTTATCTGCAGATTCCTTTGGATTTGGGGCATGCAGCGACATATAATCTATAAATAGTGGCATTTGGGGTTCTTTCCAATTCCTAGAGCTTTCATTTTTTTTTCTTTCCTACTACAAGAATGACGTTGAGTAAATGTGAGGATAGTGAGTGTTCGTGTCTTCTTGAAATTGCAACATGTAAAAGTAGTTTTCTACAACTATGTAGATAGTGGGGTTTTTTAAAGTGTATATCTTTTATCAGTCTCTTGGGTTTGCTCTTGCCGTTTACAACAGAGCACCATCAACACAGTGTCTTACAGCCACACACATGTATCTCACATTTTTATGGGTCAGAAGCTGAGCAATGGCTTAGCTGGGTCCTTTGTTCAGGTTCTCACAAGGCTGTACCCAAGGTGTCCGCTAGACGGCCCTTCCCCATTTGGGTGCTTCGATGGGGAAGAATCTGCTTCCAAGCCCATTGCGTTTGTTTTTAAGAGAATTTCCTTGTGACTGTATGACTGGACTCATTTCCACAGCTCTTTGCTAGTCGGCTAGTTGGAGGCTTAGGTCCTAAGCGTTCCCAGACACTTGTCTTAGTCCTTTTGGGATGCTCTAACAAAATGCCATAGGCTTACGAAAAAAAGTTTTATTTTTCACAGTTCTGGAGGCTGGGAAGTCCAAAATGAAGGCACTGGCAGATTCAGTGTCCAGCGATGGCCTGCTTCCTGGTTCATGGACGCTGGTCTTGCTCCTTGGCACAGGCCAAGGGAGCTCTCACAGCCCTCCTTTATAAGGGCACTAATCCCATTCATGAGGGCTCCACCTTCATGACTTAATCACTTCCCAAATCCCCCACTTCTAAATACTATCACGTTGAACATGAAGATTTAACACATGAGTTTCGGTGAGTGGGGACACAAATATTCAGCCTAGAGCAAGGCTGTTCCTTGTTCGTGGCCACGTAGACTTCCTCGATATGGCCGCTGAGTTTAGGAGGCCAGCAAGGGGAATGTCACTTCAGAGAAGGCTCAGTCCTCCTCAAAGGGTGTTCACGTGATCAGATCAGGTTTGCCTAGCATAATCCTCCTTTTGGTTGACTTTGAATTAACTGAATTAATTATGTCTGCAACAGTCCTTTACATTTGCCATATTCTAATAGCTAAAGTCAAGTCACAGATCTTAAGAGAAAAGAATTATAAAGAAAAGGTGACAACGCTAAAGGGCAGATATTATGGGGTCACTTAGGGTCTTTCTGCTACAAGTATATTGAGGAAGTTCCCTTATAATACTAGTTTTCTAAGTTTTGTCATGAATGACTATTGAATGCTAACAGATGTTTATTTCACATCTATTGAGATAGGTTTTTTTAACTGTTTATTTTTGAGAGAGACCAAGCAAGCCAGCAGGGGAGGGGCAGAGAGAGAGGGAGACAAGATCTGAAGCAAGCTCTGCACTGACAGTGGCGAGCCCAATGCGAGCTCCACGTGGGGCTGAAACTCACACACTGTCAGATCATGACCTGAGCCTAAGTTGGATACTTAACCGGCTGAGCTACCCAGGCACCCTGTGATAAGTTTTTAAAATATTTGTGAATGGGGGGAGGGGCCAAGATGGCGGAACAGCATGGAAGTTTTGTGCGTGTCTCACACCCATGAAATACAGCCAGGCCAACACGAAACCATCCTACACACCTAGAACACTGATTGGAGGACTAACACAACAATCTGCACAAGCTGAACCACAGAATTCAGCAGGAATTTACCCCAAAAGAATGAGCATGAAGAAACGACAGCCAGGGATTTAACCAACACAGATAGAAGCAAGCTGTCTGACCCAGAATTTAGAATCACGATAATAAGAATATTAGCTGGGGTCCAAAATAGATTAGAACCCCTTTCTGCAGAGATGAAAAAAGTAAAAAATAGCCAGAATGAAATTAAAAATACTACCACTGAGCTGCAATCACGGATGGATGCAGTGGCGGCAAGGAGGGACAAGGCAGAACAGAGAATCCGCGATATAGAGGACAAAGTTATAGGGAATAACGAAGCAGAAAAAAAAAAGAGGGAGATTAAGGCAAAAGAGCACGATTTAAGCATTAGAGAACCAGTGACTCATTAAAAAGGAACAACATCAGAATCATAGGGGTCCCAGAAGCGGACGAGAGAGAGATAGGGGCATTAGGGTAATGTGAGCAAATCATAGCGGAAAACATGTACGAAAGCTGGGGAAAGACACAGACGTCAAAATCCAGGAAGCACAGAGGACCCCCATTAGATTCCACAAAAACTGACCATCAACAAGGCATATCATAGTCAAATTCACAAAATACTCAGGCAAGGAGAGAATCATGAAAGCAGCAAGGGGAAAAAAAAAGTTCCCTAACGTAAAAGGGAAGACAGATCAGGTTTGCAGCAGACCTACCCACAAAAACTTGGCAGGCCAGAAAGCAGTGGCGGGATATATTCAGTGTGCTGAATCAGAAAAATATGCGGGGGCGCCTGGGTGGCTCAGTCGGTTAGGCGTCCGATTTCTGCTCTGGTCATGATCTCACGGTCTGTGAGTTTGAGCCCCCAGTCAGGCTCTGTACTGACAGCTCAGAGCCTGGAGCCTGCTTCGGATTCTGTGTCTCCCTCTCTCTCTGCCCCTCCTCTGCTCATGCTGTCTCTCTCTCTCTCTTGCTCTCTTTCTCTGTCAAAAATTAATAAACATTAAACAAATAAAATAAAAAATAAATGCAGCCAAGAATTCTTTATCCAGCAAGGCTGTCACTCAAGATAGGAGAGAGAAAATGTTTCCCAGACAAACAAAAATTAAAGGAATTTGTGACCACTAAACCAGCCCTGCAAGAAATTTTAAGGGGGACTTTCTGAGGGAAGAAAAGATGAAAAAAAATTACATATACATACATACATATATATACATATACATATATATATATATACACAGATACAATATATGTATCCGTATATATATACCAAAAGCAACAAAGATTAGAAAGGATCAGAGAACACCACCAGAAACTCCACGTGTACAAGCATCATAATGGCAATAAATTCATATCTTTCAGTACTCACTCTAAATGTCAATGGACTCAATGCTCCAATCAAAAGGCATAGGGTAACAGAACGGATAAGGAAACAAGGTCCATCTATATGCTGTTTCCAGGAGACCCAGTTTAGACCTAAAGACACCTTCAGATTGAAAATAAGGGGATGGAGAACCATCTATCATGCTAATGGTCAACAAAAGAAAGCTAGAGTAGCCATACTTATATCAGACAATCTAGATTTTAAAATGAAGACTGTAGCAAGAGATGCAGAAGGGCATGATGTCATAATCAAGGGGTCTATCCACCAAGAAGACCTAACAATTGTAAACATTTATGCGCCACATGTGACAGCACCCAAATATGTAAATCCATTAATCACAAACATAAAGAAACTCATCGATAGTAATACCATAATAGTAGGAGACTTCAACACCCCACTCACAGCAATGGACAGATCATCTAATCAAAACAATCAACAAGGAAACAATGGCTTTGAATGACACACTGGACCCGATGGACTTAACAGATATATTCAGAACATTTCATCCTAAACCAGCAGAATATACATCCTTCTCCAGTGCACACGGATGTTCTCCAGAATAGACCATATACTGGGACATAAATCAGCCCTAAGTAAGTACAAAAAGATCGAGATCATACCGTGCATATTTTCAGACCACAACACTATGAAACTCGAAATCAACCACAAGAAACAATTGGGAAAGGTAACACATACTTGGAGACTGAAGAACATCCTACTAAAGAATGAATGGGCCAACCAAGCAGTGAAAGAGGAAATTGAAAAGTATATGGAAGTCAATGAAAGGGATCACACCACAACCCAAAACCTCTGGGACGCAGCAAAGGTGGTCATAAGAGGAAAATAGATAGCAATCCAGGCCTTCCTAAAGAAGGAAGAGAGATCTCAGATACACAACCTAACCTTATGCCTTAAGGAGCTGGAAAAAGAACAGCAAATAAAACCCCAAACCAGCAGAAGACAGGAAATAATAAGGATTACAGCAGAAATCAATGCTATCGAAAGAAACAAACAAACAAACAAACAACCCCACAAAAATACCAGTTGAACAGATCAATCAAGCCAGAATCTGGTGCCTTGAAAGAATTAACAAAATTGATAAACCACTAGCCAGTCTGGTCAAAAAAGAAAAAAAGGAAAGGACCGAAATAAATAAAATCAAGAATGAAAGAGGAGACATCACAACCAACACAGCAGAAATAAAAACAATAATAAGAGAATAGTATGAGCAATTATATGCCAATAAAATGGGTAATCTGAAAGAAATGGACAAATTCCTAGAAACATATACACTACCAACACTGAAACAGGAAGAAATAGAACATTTGAACAGACCCATAACCAGTCAGGAAATCGAATTAGTAATCAAAACTCTGCCAAAAAACAAGAGTCCAGGGTCAGATGGCTTTCCAGGGGGAATTCTCCCAAACATTTAAGGAAGAGTTAGCATCTATTCCATTGAAACTGTTCCAAATCATAGAAATGGAAGGAAAACTTGCAAACTCTTTCTATGATGCCAGCATTACCTTGATTCCAAAAGCAGACAGAGACCCCACTAAAAAGGAGAACTATAGACCACTTTCCCTGAGGAACATGGATGCAAAAATTCTCAACAAGATATTAGCCAACCGGATCCAACAATACATGAAAAGTATTACTCACCACGACCAAGCGGGATTTATACCTGGGATGCGGGGCTGGTTCAATATCCGCAAAACAATTAACGTGATTCATCACGTCAAGAAAAGAAAGGGCAAGAACCATAGGACCCTCTCAATAGACGCAGAGAAAGCATTTGACAAAACACAGCATCCTTTCTTGATAAAAACCCTCAAGAAAGTAGGGAGAGAAGGAGCATACCTCGAGATCCTAAAAGCCATATATGAACAACCCGACGCTAATATTATCCTCAGTGGGGAAAAATGGGAGAGTCTCCCCCTAAGGTCAGGAACAAGACAGGGATGTCCACTCTCGCCACTGTTACTCAACATAGCATTGGAAGTCTTAGCCTCTGCAATCAGACAACCCAAAGAAATAAAAGGCATCCACATCGGCCAGGAGGAGGTCAAACTTTCCCTCTTCGCAGATGACACGATACTGTATATGGAAAACCCCAAAGATGCCACCACAAAAAGGCTCGAATGGATTCATGAATTCGGCAAAGTTGCAGGATATAAAATCAATGCGCAGAAATCGGTTGCATTCCTATACACCAACAATGAAGCAACAGAAAGAGAAATCAAGGAATCGATCCCACTTACAGTTGCACAAAAAGCCACAAAATACGTAGGAATAAATCTAACCAAAGAGGTGGAAAACGTATGCACTGGAAACTATAGAAAGCTTATGAAAGAAATGGAAGAAGACACAAAAAGTGGAAAAAGAGTTCATGCTCCTGGATAGGAAGAACAAATATTGTTAAAAGGCCGATACTACCCAAAGCAATCTACATGTTCAATACAATCCCTATCAAAGTAACACCAGCATTCTTCACAGAGCTAGAACACATAATCCTAAAATGTGTATGGAACCAGAAAAGGGCCCAAAGACCCAAAGCAATCTTGAAAAAGAAAACCAAAGCAGGAGGCATCACAATCCCAGACTTCAAGCTATACTACAAAGCTGTAATCATCAAGACAGTATGGTACTGGCACTAGAACAGACACTCAGATCAATGGAACAGAATACAGAACCCAGACATGGACCCACCAACGTATGGCCAACTGATCTTTCACAGAGCAGGAAAGAATATCCAACGGCGTAAAGACAGTCTCTCCAGCAAGCGGTGCTGGGAAAACTGGACAGCGACATGCAGAAGAATGAACCTGGACCACTTGCTTACGCCATACACAAAAATAAACTCAAAATGGATGGAAGACCTCAATGCAAGACAGGAAGCCATCAAAATCCTCGAGTTGAAAGCAGGCAAAAACCTCTTTGATCTTGGCCGCAGCAACTTCTTATTCAACACGTCTCCGGAGGCAAGAGAAACAAAAGCAAAAATGAACTACTGGGACCTCATCAGACTAAAAGCCTTCTGCACAGCGAAGGAAACTATCAGCAAAACGAAAAGGCAACTGACAGAAGGGGAGAAGGTATTTGCAAATGACATATCAGATAAAGGGTTAGTATCCAAAATCTACCAAGAACGTCTCAAACTCAACACCCAAACAACAAATAATCCCGTGAAGAAATGGGCAAAAGACATGAGTAGACACTTCTCCAAAGAAGACATCCAGATGGCCAACCGACACATGAAAAAATGCTCCACATCACTCATCATCAGGGAACTACAAATCAAAACCACACCGAGCTACCACCTTACGCCTGTCAGAATGGCTCACATTAACAACTCAGGCAACAACAGATGTTGGCGACGATGTGGAGAAGGAGGATCTCTTTTGCATTGTTGGAGGCACTGCAAGCTGGTGCAGCCACTCTGGAAAACGGTATGGAGTTTCCTCAAAACACGAAAAATAGAACTACCCAACGACCCAGCAATTGCACTACTAGGCATTTATCCACGAGATACAGGTGTGCTGTTTCAAAGGGACACATGCACCCCATGTCTATAGCAGCACTATCAACAATAGCCAAAGTATGCAAAGGAGCCCAAATGTCCATCGATGGATGAAAGGATACAGAAGATGTGGTATCTAGATACAATGGAGTATTCCTTGGCAATCAAAAAGAATGAAATCGTGCCATTTGCAACTACATGGATGGAACTGGAGGGTATTATGCTACGTGAAATTAGTCAGTCAGAGAAAGACAAAAATCATATGACTTCACTCGTATGAGGACTGTAAGAGACAAAACAGATGAACATAAGGGAAGGGAAACAAACATAATATAAAAACAGGGAGGGGGACAAAACAGAAGAGACTCACCAATATGGAGAACAAACTGAGGGTTGCTGGAGGGGTAGTGGGGGGGGGAATGGGCTAAATGGGCAAGGGGCACTAAGGAATCTACTCCTGAAATCATTGTTTCACTCTATGCTAACAAATTTGCATGTAAATTCTAAAAAAAAAATAGAAAAATTAAATTAAAAAAGTAAAAATAAAAAAAATAAAATATTTGTTACTGTGGGGAATTACATTATTTGCTCATGTTAAAGCAACTTTGCATTTCTCAGATTAACTGAATATAGTTGTGAATTCATTCGTGTTTTTCATTATTTTATTTTATTTTTTTGTTTATTTTTGAGAGAGAGAGCCGGAGCGTGAGCAGGGGAGGGGCAGAGAGGGAAACGCAGAATCTGAAGCAGGCTCCAGGCTCTGAGCTGTCAGCACAGAGCCCGATGCAGAGCTCAAACTCATGAACTTCGATATCATGACCTGAGCAGAAGTGGTCACCCAAGTGAGCCACCCAGGTGCCCCTATTTTATTTTATTTGGGGGAGAGAGAGAGAGAGAGAGTGAGAGAGCGCACAAGAGTGGGGGAGGGGGGCAGAGGGAGAGAGAGAGAAATTCTTTTTTTTTTTTTTTTAATTTTTTTTTCAACGTTTTCTATTTATTTTTGGGACAGAGAGAGACAGAGCATGAACGGGGGAGGGGCAGAGAGAGAGGGAGACACAGAATCGGAAACAGGCTCCAGGCTCCGAGCCATCAGCCCAGAGACCGACCCGGGGCTCGAACTCACGGACCGCGAGATCGTGACCTGGCTGAAGTCGGACGCTTAACCGACTGCGCCACCCAGGCGCCCCAACAGAGAGAAATTCTTAAGCAAGCTCCGGGCTCGATGTGGAGCCAGACGCAGGGCTCAATCCCATAACCCTGGACTCCTGACCTGAGCAGAAATCAAGAGTCGCATGCTTAACCCATTGAGACACCCAGGCGCCCCTCGGGGCCTACATTTTCATTTGGCGTTGGGCCCCACAAATTCTGTCACTGCAAAGTCCCCACCAGGCCACGCCCCCCCTCCCCTCGACCCCACCTGCACACTAGTCTCCCTCAGAATGAAATGCAAACTCCTCTCTGGGCCCACAGACCCCGCCAAGCTGGTCCTCGCATCTTTGCTGCCCTCGCAGCCCTCGTCCACTAGGCCCTAGTCACAGTCCCCACCTTTCAGTCGCAGGGTCCTCCCACTGGCTGCTCCTTGGCCTGGAATGTGGCTGCCTGCTCAGAGGGGCCCTCCTGGCCCTCCAGCTACAGCGACTGTCCCCTGCCCTGGTCTTCTGCTCCCCAGCACTCACAGCGGAAGCTAGCCAGCTCCTTGTTTACCTGTTCATGGTCTGTCTCCCCCACCCACACCCTGGCGCTCAGAATGTCAACAGGAGAGCAGGCTCATCTTAAGCATGTAAGCCTCAGTCACCAGTCACCGGTCGCGGTGGCGCCCCACTCCCAGGACCTAGCCTGGCCGGAGCAGCGCTCCCTAGACAACTGTTCCCTGAGGACAGACCTTGCCTGAGAAGTGATGACAGACTCTGAGTGCCAAGTACCATCTAGTGTGGGGCTGCAGGCCCGGCCAGTGCCAGCCCAACCTGGCAGGGTGTTCTCCCCTGATCCCAGGCCCAGAGAACCCGCTCCGCCCCCGCACCCCGCACTCCCCACCTGGATCCTCAGTGCCCATGAGATCAGCACAGGGTGTCGGGTAGTGCCAGCCCCTCCCAACAGGCTCCCCCCCTCCCCCAGGGGGACAACGTACAAAGGGCCACTTCAGCACGCAGCTTCAGCTCCATCTCTAGCCCACAGGCCTGAGGTGGGGGAGGGGAAGGGAGGGTGTGCCCCAGCCTTCTCCTGTCCTCAGGGAGCCTGCTCTAGCACAGGGCCAGGAGGGTGACAGATTCAAGCTGTAGTGGGGAGAGGCTTTGTTCCAGGAGCTGGCCTTGAGGCGTGGGGGGGATGCCCTTGCACAGCAAGGGGATGAGACACATCAAAGAACAGGGTTGGCATGCCGGGTCAGAGGGTGGTCCCCGTGGACCCAGGCAGCAGGAGTGGAGTGGCGTTCCCCCATGTGGACAGGGCACAGTTGCGAGGTGCAGCCCTGCACTCAAGAGGCTAAAGTGCCTGTAGGGTTAAGGGAGAGAGAGGAGCAGACCCGGCGGGGTCTGGGCCAAGCTGGAGGGCAGAGGCCTGGGCTCAGAGTCCGCTCCCATCCTGCCTGGGACCCTCTGCCACAAGACCGGCCACAAAGAACTCGCTCAAATAGTGCTTCCTGAAACCTGAGCTGATAACCCAAGATATGACCATCCACCCAGTCTCCCAGGCCAGGAGCCCGGCAGTCATCCTGAATCTGGCTTCTCGCTGACCTCGCGCTCCCCATCGCCAGGCATGTCTCTTCCATGCCCAGGTACTTGTCCCACCCGGCCCCCTGTGCCACTGTCCCACGCTGCCTGCGCCACCATCTACGCTCACCTGGACAACAGCAGCAGCCTTGCCAGGGAAGGGGCTCCTGGCTTGAGCCCCACGAGCCAAGCAAAAGCCACATCTGATGCTGCCCCTCTCAGCTTCGAACACCTGCTCCCAGGATAAAGTCCAAATCCTCTAGGAGGCTCCAAGTTTCTGTGTAATCTTTCACTCCTTGCCCAGGGAGGCTCAGCTGAACTGCACTTCCCCCAGGCTGAGGAAGGACTGAGCTGCCTCACCCTACACTGGGCAGTGCTGCCCAACTCTCCTGGGGCCCCACACAGAGCCTGATGCAAAGGAGGCGCTGACCTTGGCCTGTTGAATGAATAAATGACACCCCCCCATCCGCCCCCAAATTCACACACCTGCACCTGCAGTCAGTGCTGCTGGGCTCTCAGAACTGGTCTGGGGTTCGAAAAAGTCTAGTCCTGCCTGGGCAAGGCACACCCCGATGAGGTGGCTCATGTACAGGAACTCGACGGGTCCCCCACAATGGGAGGGAAGTGGTGGAGAGCGGAGACACGGGGAAGGACTCCAGCCTTCCAAGCACTCTGAGCAGGATGGCTGATGGTCCGGAGGAGACCCGGCAAGGAAGGAGGGGAAACAGGAAGGGATCTCGGTTCCTACCTAGGTGCTCAGTGCCTGGCACCATGCCCGGCTGCTGCTGACTCAAAGCATGGGCTGGAACCCTGGCTCCAATGCCCCCCGCCCGCAACTCTGGAATCCTGCTCTCATGGAGGCAGAAAAGCGGGGGCTGGTAACGCCGCCTCACAGGGATCTGGGGAAGTGACCAGGCTGCTCCTGGCCCAGATCCTACAGCTCCAGCTCTCTGGGAGCCCGAGCAAGGTCGTCCACCTCCTTCAGGAGAGGTGGCCTGGAGCACGTGCCCCTGTGGAGCCTCCGTGGAACTGGAACAATGAGCCCTTTCTCTTTTCCCTTCCCAATCCACCTCTGCCCACCCCTGACTTCGAGGGGCTGCGGCGTCCTCAGCTCAGGACCCGACCGTCTCCACCAGGGGACACTCAAGAAGCCCTCACCAAATGGCACAGGGCACCATGAAGGGCTGTGGGCACCGGGCCCCTGCTCCTTCATATGGAGCCGCCAGTCTGTTCTTGCTCCTCTGATTAGTTAGTCTTTTCCCTCTGCTAGACCCCGAGAGCATTCCGGAAAAGGGCCGCAAGTGCCCAAATGTCCCACTGAGTGTGAGAAAGAAGAGAAAGGAACAGCAGTGACCAGACCATCACCACAAGGGGACAGAGTCATTCAGGAGTCAGGTGGCCAGGGTCCAGGCCTTAGCCGTGCCACTAGCTTGCCGGGAGAGCCTGAGCACCAGGTGAAGTGCTCCATCTTGCCTCACCGTCACGTGACCATTTCACAGAGGGGGAAACTGAGGTTTGGAGAGGGGACGGGACTCACCCGAGGTCTGGCAGCAGCCAGCTGTGGGGAGGTCCTGGCTCAGCAGAGACCACGTGCGTGCCACTGCAGCTCACCAATGCTCAAGGCCTCCCCGTTCCTGCCGGACCTCAGTTTCCCCCACTGACCACCGGGGGCACAGACTGGGTCTTCCAGCTTCCGGCCGACGTGAGTGTTCCAGGTTCTAGAAGGCCCACATTCTAGGTCTGCTGCTCCGTCTTCCTCCTCTAAGTTCCGTGATCCCGCTTCTCTGGTCTGGATCACGGGGTTCTACTTTCCAGGTGCTGTGTTCCGGTGCCTGGTCCCCAAGTTCGCCTCTAGAAAGGTCTGCAGCCCAGGCAGGTTCTCCAGCCAACAGGCTTCATTTTCATTCCCTGTATTCTTTCCCAGCCCCCAGCAGTCGGGGCCCACGGGTCACCACCTGGAGCTCCGGTTCCGTCGGCCCTCGGGGCTGCTTTAGGACATGAAAATGGCCGGGGAGGCCTGTCCCAGGCCCCAGGTCACTGGGCTGAAGGGGATACTGGAGATCATCCTCACAGCTGGGCAGGAACACCCTTCCCCGTGTCTCCAGGACCACGTTTCTGACCACCCCCAGCCCTGCCGGCCTCTGCCCCCACCAGCCCGCACTGAGACAGCCCCCAACACGGCACTTCCCCAGGACAGAGACCTTGGGTCATGTTTCTTTGGGGTCAGAGCCTGGTACTTCCTTAGTGGGTGTCTGTTAAACACTTGCAGAATGAATCAACCACGTGTGCCCAGAGTCCCGGCAGGATTACACACTGTCACAGCCTCAAAGACCAGAGTTCACATATGACAGAGATGCTCACGCTGTGTGTGCGTGCAGGCGATGTGCACAAAACACGTGCTCAAAAACACACACACGTCACACCCTCAAGTCAGCAGATCTGTGCCCCTGGCACGTAGCCTGGGCCCTGGCACTTGGCTGAATAACAGCTGACCGAATGAATGGGTGCTCTGTACTAGGTACATGGGGGAGACGGAGATTGAATCCTCACCCAGGATCAAGGCTCAGCTGTGATTCCAAAGACCATTTCCACGAGGTCGAACTTGACTACATTGTAGGAGGACCCCCTGGAAAGGCACTTTGGGGCCGGAGTCGGTAAGGAAGGCAGTCAACAGTGCTACGCACCCACCTGGGCACCCGGATGGAGGTGAAGCAAATAGCCCTAGGGCCACCTCTGGCTGGGAGGGGCAGAGGGCAGCCTGGGGTGGGGTGGGGTGGGGTGGCTTTCCAGGTGGAGGTGGGAAGGCGAGGGCCCTGAGGCCTAACCAGCACGACAGGAAGGACAGCAGAGGTTTGAATGGAATTCTGGGTGTGCTACATCCCAGTAGCCCCAGGTCTGGACTCTCGCTGACCCAAATTCCGAGAAAGAGAGACACACGGGCTAAGCTGTCTGCCCTAGGCACGCCTGTTCTGGGGGATGGGCCCGGGGCCAGGGTCCCTCTGGAAGCCACTCACACATGGTGACCCCAGAGTCTCATGAATGGGGAGCTGGCTGTTTTCAGGGCACCTTTTCTTAGACCTCTCTCCTTTCCATGGTAACTTCATTTTTCTTGTTATAAAGGTTTCACCTACAACCTAGGAAATGTGAAAATCACAGCAAAAGAAGGCTAATATCGCCCACCATCCCCAGGGCTAACATTTTGGCCTAAGTTCTCACAGGCTTTCCGCCCCCCCCCCCCCCCCGCCCTGCACCTACTTGCTGGAATGAGCTATCGATGTACATTTCCTGCCAGCCTTAGGACAGCAAGCATTTTCTCTAAGGAGCTTTGTCCTCCATGTGGGAAGACCGAGTGCAGGCCTGAGCCCTGGGGACTTTGCTCTCCTGGGCTTCTTCCCATCCCCCCCAGACCTGACCTGGATCCTGCAGACAAATGCTCCAGCTGGGGACCGGAGTGGGGCAGGGGTACGGCCACATAGCCCTGGGCTCTCCTCTTACAAGCCACAAAGGGACTACCAACCACTCCCCAGGGTGCTCTAGGTCAGTCCCAAGGACCTCGGGCCTTCAACGTTCCCTCTGTGAAATGGGCATGTTTGGCTAGCTATCTGGCCTCAAGGCTCCCCAGCCTGGTCTCCTCTCTGGGCTGCAGGGACAGTCGCCTGAACTGGGCTGCACCTTACAGCTGCTTTCCCTGTCCACTCCACTGGCATCTCAGACCAGGCCCTCAAGGTTTTCAGCATCCTGTGGAGCAGCCAGATGGAAATCCTGGCAGGGCAGATCAGCCTGGCCCTTGGGGTGGGAGTCAGGCAGAGCTTCCTGGAGGGGTCTTAAAGGATGAGCCAGCACCTTCCAGGAGAGGAGGGGAAGGCCACTGCAGACAGAGGGATAGCATCTGCAAAGGCCCAGCGGCGGGGCGGGGCGGGGCGGGGGTGAGGGAGGTGTGTGTGGGGGAAGCCAGCACCTGGATTTCTAGTCTGGGTGGGGTGCTGGTGCATTTCGCCCTCCCTACATGCCAGTGCCTGGAGGCAGACCACAGAGTCTGTTACATCCCCCACTGGTGGCTACAGGACCACTGCCCCTACTCAGGTATGGCCCCGAACTTCCGTGACAGCAATAACACGCCAGGCCCCACAGCAGTCCTGGACACCCCTGAGAGGGGTTTGCCTGGGGACCCTTTGGGGCCAGGCTCTGTGGTTGATTGGCTCTGACAGAGGTCATCCCGCACAGACAGAATCCCCCTGACCCATTCCCTGGACCTCTTGGCCGTGGTGGAGGAGCCTCACACCCTCTGCTCTAGTCCTTATGGCAGGTATGACCTTGGACCCGTCACTCACACCCTGTGGGCCTTGGCTCAAAGACTGAAGACTGATCTGGGCTGTTCCAAGGTCCAGATGGGACCAGAGCTGGCTCTGCCTGAACTGACCACAGGGGTCCCCAAACACCTACTATGTGCCAGAGCCCCCAACACTGCGTCTTTGTTTCTCTCTCCGGCCAGCGCGGAGGCGGGATCTCTTCCCACCACCGCCCCTTACAGACACAGAAGGCCCCTGGATGCAGGTTTTCTGACGCTGGGATATGTGCATAGGTGAAAACGTAGAGCCACACCTCCAAGCCACAGCTGGAACCAACTGAGGTAAGGTGTTACTGCTTCATAAACTGTAGAGTACAGACTCATTGATTTTTTTTCGCACAACGGGCAAGGCTCCGTTCTGTAGGACCCCCTCCCAGCTGTGTGACCCTACTAAGTCACCTGTCTAGGGCTCAGTTTCCATTCAACGAAATAAGGATTACATCAGCACCCCCTCCCAGGGCTCCTGAGATACTGAAATGAAATCAAGCAAGAAAGCACCAGCCCCACTCCCATCCGAGCCATAAATGAGTTCGGACCATTAATATTCACGGTCCTCAGAGATGGCCCGGAAGGCACCTTCTCCATCTTTTGCCTAAACCGGCCAATCTGCACTGCTGCCGAAAGTGGCTCTCACCTGTCACACGACCCATCACCATATATTAAGCAGTTAAGAAACAGTCATCAAATGCCTTTTGCATGCTAGGCAAGGTGCCGGCCCCCAGAGAGTGCCTGTGCGCCCAGCCTAGAAGGCCCACCTGTCATGGGCAGCCCTCCCTTGTTCCGCCTTCCCCGGCCACCATCGCTCACCCACCACGATTCCCCCAGGCTGTGTGCCAGGCCCGGGCTAGCAAGAACGGGGCCGCGATCGACCAGTCCAGAGTATTACACAAGCTCTGTGGGGTCTGTGGCCAGCTGGGACCTGTTTCCAGAAATAAACAGCGGCAGTAGGTACCTGGATAAAGGCAAATTGGGGCGTGGGGGGTCAGTGTGGTGTGGTGTGTGCAGAGCTGGGTTAGGGTAGCAGGGGGCAGAGGCTGAGAACACAAGCGGGGGCAGGGTCATAGGGATCTGGGTTAAGTGCAAGGGAGTCTCTTAAAGCAGCCTGAACACCACTGGGCCGGGTAGTGGTTCTGGGAGTCCGCAGGCCTCTGTATCCCCAGGACAACATTTTAAAATCTGGGTTTCCAGCCCCCTCTCCCGCAGTGGGATTCTGACTCAGCGGGGTGTGGCAGGGCCTGGGAAATCTGTATTTTCCCCAAGCCGCCCAGGTGAGGCTACACGGGGCTTCCAGAGACAGAGCCCCAGGACTTTGGGGAAGAAGGGAGTGGCAATCAGGGCCACAAGGAGGGTGGCCTGGAGGCCAGGACACCAGTGACGTGGTTGTCTCGGGCGTCCAGGCTTCAGAGACCGTTCCCTTTTGAGTGACTGAGGGGCCTATCCGAGGGGCCCCTTCGGGCTCTGGGGGTTCTACAGTCTGGATACAATCCCAGCCCCACCACTTCCCGGCCCTGAGCCCCAGCCCCCAGGCACCCTCAAACTGCCAAATAGGGAGAATAATAGTACCTGCTTCAAGGGAAGTTAGCAGGCATAGCTGGGATGATGCAGACAAAGTGCTTGGCCCAGCGCCCAGCACATAGTAAGTGCTCGATATAGCAGCAAATTATCATGACTCAGAGGTCGAGGTGGGGTAGAACAGCCTGGGAAGTCATCCATTATGGGTCTCGGTCAACCAGAATCCTGGAGACTGCCTCTGGCCACCCTCCCTCGCTCAGACCCCCATCTGGGCTGCTGCTTCTGGGAAGTTCCCAGCCTGCTAAGAGAGGGCAACTGCAGGGCAGACCCTGAGGAGGCCCCAGTGTCAGCGCAGACTCTGGCCTCCTGCCTTGGCCCTCACCCTGCCCCTCCCAGGGGATTCCTCCTTCAGCAGGAGCCAAAGTCTAGAGCCAAACCGGCTCTAAATTCAGAAAGCAACGGAGTAATTAGGGTGTGTGAATGATTATTTCCAACTTTATTTTTCTAGATAAAACGAAAATAAGTGGGGCCAACAGGGGAATTTCCACTTGGGGCGGTGCAAGAAAAAGTATTTGGGGACCCCGTTAACTTCCTGGGTTACAGGCAGGGCTGTGGGCCCATGTCAGCCCCACTCTAGACCACAGGAGGGTGGTCCACTACCCTTCTACCATGCCTGCTTTCGGCCCCGCCAAAGCCTCACTTCCCCTTCCCTTCTGGCAGGTGTCGCCAAGCAGGGTCCCTGTGACCAACCTTCCATGGTGTGAGGCTGTCCTCGGGAGGGTCTGTCTCCTCCCACAGGGATGAAAAGGGAGGAAGAACAGGGATGCTCCCTGGGGCTGAAAGTCATTCACTCACTCATTCATTTTCATTCACTCATTCACTCATTCATTCATTCATTCATTCGAGCTCCTATAGGATAGGGAACTCACGGCCAAGTGGAACACGCCACAGCAAACACACTGAAGAAAGAGAAGTGGTGCTCTGCCCAGCCCACAGCAAGGAGCCTCCTTGCACAACGAACGGATGCTCAAGCCGAGAGGCAAAGGATGGGTGATCGTTAACAAGACAGAGCCTCCATTCCCCCATCTACAAAAGGGATTATCACGGTACCTCTATCACAGGTTGCTGTACAGATGCAATGTTAGCTACTAATATTTTTATGGGCAGGCAGGGTGCACACGAGAGGGGCTGTAAGGCCAGAGGAACAGCAGAAGGGGAGAAGGGTCTGTGGGATTTGGGGTGGAGGAGGCTTTTGAAGGGTGACAGAGTTTCAGGGCACATAGGAAGAGGTGGGTGGAACAGACATTCAGGCAGAGGGAACAGCATAAGCAAGGGAATAGAATCTGACGTTTGAGACCCGTCTGGACCATTTCTCAGAGCTCTTTCAGGTTAATGCTTGGGATCCAGCTAGGTCATTCTGTGCAGACAGCCCAAACCAGGCCAAGGTCAAGAGGATCCAGAGCAGAAGTGATGCAGGGTCAGAGGTGCAGAGGTTCCCAGGAAGGGAGGACACCAGTCCTCCTTCCCCTCTGCCCTCCATCTCACCACGGGTTACTTATTCAGAGTGGTCTCTTGTCCTGGCCTCAGCCTGTCTGATGCCTCCCTCTCTCAGCTACAGTATGGCCTGGCAGCTCTCCAAGTCTTTGGAGCCTTCTGTCCTTATTCAACCATCATTTATTAAGCACCTACTGAATGCCTGGGTGCTAAAGCTGGCATGGACCAGCTCCCACTGTGAGATGTTGAAGCTGTTGCTAGCTTCAAATGGGCCTTGCTGGAAGATTTGCACCATGGAAACCTGCCAACGCTGTTGATCAGGTACCTTTTTCTCCCAGAGGGCCTGTTGCCAGCACACCATTGTCCCCTGCCCAAGCAACGGACACAGAAAGGCAGGCCCCCGCCTATAGGGACTCACACACAAAAGGAAGACGATAGCCTACTGGAGCAGGCTGTGTAGTCTTCCAGGAGGCAGGGGTGAACTGGGAGACCCATTCTGGAAAAGGGGGTGTAAATGCCCACTAGAAACTGAACCAAGCTGTTCAAATAGCACTAGTGTGCCTCGTTCCCATTTCAGAAGCAAGGAAACAGAGGCACGGAGAGGCAGAGTCACCAGTCCACGTTCACACAGTAAGAAGTGGCAGAGTTGAGATTTGAACCTGGGCCACTGGATCTGGAGTCCTTGCTTTTCACTTCTGCCCTTGACTGTCCCATGGTGCAATTATTGCATCTCCCAACCCCCCACCCCCCACCACCGCCCTCCGCCACACACACCCCTAAGCAGCCAGCACAGGGCTACGCAAGACCATGGAGACCCGACTGGTCTTGCTGCCCAACTACATTCCATTCTCCTGGGGCTAAGGTCTGTGTCCTCTCCACCCGGCTGCCCATGACAGTGCCCCTCACAGGAAGATATTGTGTTTGTTGGTCTCAGTGTCTGAAGACCCTTCTGGAAGGGAGCCCTGGTCCCCCATGTGCAGGGTTAGGGCTGACTAGGAGGAAGGGGTGCATCGTGCAGCATGGAGAACAAAGAGGCTTTGGCCTTGGGGAACACAGCAGGGTCCGTTGAATGCCATGGCTAAGGTGCCCATGGGGGCACAAGGAGGACCACCCCGCCCCGGCCACCGCCCACTGCTTCTCTCTTCTTCCAGAATAGCATGAGCACACGGACTTGCAGTGCCCCCAGCCCCTGGCTTCCCCGGGTCACATCCAGCCCTCACAGGATCCTCATCGCCACCAGGTAAAGTGAGCCTGGCCCACCAGCTGACATCAAGGCCCCCGTTTTCCAGGTACGCAAACTGGCACAGCGGCCAAGGATTTCCCGAGGCTTTCTCAGGTGCTGGGCTCCCTACACTCATCACCTCATGCAGACCTCCCCACAACCCTGTGGAGGAGTCTCCCCATTTGACAGATGTGGACACTGAGACTCAGAAAGCGGACTTGCTTGGGGTGATCCAGCCACCGGCAGATGTGGGCCAAGCAGCCCTGACGACAGCAGGGACCCTGGGCAGACTCCCAGAGGGCCTGCTGAGCCAGATGCCAGCACTGCCCGCCCCATCAGCGCCTCGCTGTCCTTGGGAGCTTGCTTGTGCCAGCTCGCTGGGATGGCCTGACACCTCACCTCCACCTGGCCCTCCTTCCCTTCGTTCACGTGGGTCACTCCCATGCCTGACCAGCCCCCCCCCCCTTCCACAACTCTCCACCCTGGCCAGGCGCTCACATCTCACAGCTTCTGCTCCAGCCATTCCCTCTACCTAGAGTGCCCTTCCCTTCTGTGCTGAGCAAGCCAACTCTTCCAGCAACTTCTCTCTCCTCCCTGGGCTGCCAGAACCTCTTCCAAACTTTCCCAAGACCCTGTGCCTATCTCCTCAGCACCCGGAGGCCTGGATCTTCAGCACCTGCCCTGCCCGGGGAGGTGACCCGCCAGTATCCACAGCTCCCATCAAGGCAGGTCAGGACTGGTGTCCCAGGAGTGCCAAGGAGTGCTATGGGTATGAGGCAGTGCCACTTCTGGGGCGCCATGGAGGCGGTCTCTCTGGGGTAGTATTCCTGCCCACAGGCCTTCTAGGGAGTCTTCCAGAGCCAGGAGAGTCACCTGACCTCCCGCTACTAGGGCTGGCTGAGACCCACCTCTGCTTCTCATGGCACGCCACCCAGCTCAGACGCCACCGTTCCCATTTACACCCAAGCTCTCCTCCCCACCCCAGCTTCCAGAACTCACTATCTGCAGATACTGATAGAGCCCTCCCCAGCCAGGTTCCCTTCCCCACCCTGGGCAGTGCAGTGAAAAGCGCCTGAGCCTCGCCGCGCTCCGCCCCCGCCCCAACCCCAAGGAAAGAACTAGGGGTGCTCTCCCCACGCCCCTCCGCCTGGTCCCCACAAGCAGCCCCATTCCCAGCCTCCGCACCCGCCCTGTTCTGGAACCGCGCCTGAGGCTTGGGTGGTGGGGGGCACAGCGCACAAAGTGCCTTTTGAGCCCCGCGCCTCGGGGACGCCCCCCGCCCAGGCCTAGGGAGGGCATCTAAGCATGAGGCTTTGCCCTCTGGGGCCTGGGAAACGTCCTGGGGCCAGCCAGGTTGGGGAAGGGGGCGTCAGAGCCCAGTAGTCTCCCTGGAATCCCGTCCCCACCTCCCTGTCTCGACGCCCACAACCCCCGGTCCCGGGGCTCCCACTCCCACCCCTAGAGTCACGCTCAGGAGGGAGGGGACTGTGCGAGCCGTGACGGCGTGGTCGGGGGGCGGTTGGTGCGCTGCGAGCCGGGAGATGGAGGCGGAGGGCCAGGAGTACGGGGATGCAGGGGCTGCGGCGCGGGCTCCCCAGGACGCCAGGGTCAACTCACCCATCTCCCACCGCGTCTCAGCAGCAGGGGCAGCAGCGGCGGCGGCGGGGGCGGCGGCGGCGGCGGTGGCTCCGCCGCCCCCAGCGGAGAGATGCTGGCGTCCGCCGCAGCCTCTCGCCCCATCCCGGGCTCAGGCGGCGGCTGCGGCGGGCGGCAGGCAACGAGGGCCTCGCGGCCCGGGCCCGGCCCCTATCTCCGCCCCACACCCCCACCTCCACCCCGTCCCGCGGTCCAGGCACGGCCGCCTGGCTGCACCCCGGGGCCGCGGCGGGGGGCCGGCGAGCGCACGGGCGCGGGGGAGGGGCCCCCCGGGAGGCGCGCGTCGGGGGAAAGAGGTGTGTTGAGGCGAGGCCCGAGCGCGGCGAGCAGAGGTGCAGGCTCCCGCTGGGCTTGGCGTCTCAGGCCCCTGCCCCACCCCCCTCCGTTCGCTGCGCTGCCCAGGGCCTGGGGGCGCCTCTGGCTGCAGTCTCTGGCCACAGCTTCGCGCCTCCCGCGTGCGCGATCAAGTGTGTGTGTGTGTGTGTGTGTGTGTGTGTGTGTGTCTGTCTGGCGTGTGCCAGGGTCCGCGTGTCCGGTTCTGGTGTGTGCGTGGATGTGTGCGCCCGTGTTCTGCTGTGTGCATGGGAATGTGTGACCTACAGCTCCCGGGAGTGCATGGGCGTGTACATCTGTGTTAAGGTGTGTGCCAGGTCCTGGCGGCCCTTCCTGCCTGTACCTGAGCCGGGGTTATGTGCACGTGTCCGTGACCGCGTGGAGAGGCCTCTGGGGCCTGTATGCGTGCGTGGCTCTGGGCAGCTGTGCTTACGTGTACACCCATCCATGATCGTGTGCAGAGGCCTGGGCTTCTATTGTGGCGCGTGCATGGCGCTAGGCCTTTTACCGAGTCTACACAGGTCTGTGTCCGTGCAGGTGGCCAGAGTATACCGCCACTGGAGCACGGGCTTTGTCCACCTGTATCCTTCTGACTCCCTCCATCGCTGTATATGCCCAGAGTCATCGTGGCCCCGTGACTCCTGGCCCTGGAAGTCCAGGGCGTAAACCTCCCCCTCCCTCGCCCCCCTCAGCGGGCACTAAAACTCCCATGGTCGTCACTCTCCCCACCTCTTGAGTCTCCTCTCCTGCCATCTGGCCACCAGCGGTTCTCCAAGCGCCCACCACTTCACACTCTGGCCCCTCACGATCTTGCTTCGGGCTCCCAGGCAGCCCCCACGCGCTTCCCGCCCTTCTGGAAGTTCCTTCCGCCTCATTCGTTGATTTTATACATTGCTACTCTCCATATGCTAATATCTTGGTGAGGATTTTCTTGTCTCTATTTATGGATAATAATAATGCAAGCAATTTTGAACACTTTAACTTCACTTAACATCGCTCTGCACTTATGTGTGTTGTTGCTTTGTGTTTTAATTCTGTCTTGTGTCTTTTAAAAATACTCAACATTTTTGTAACTGATATGACACGTCCAATGTTCATTTCAATTTACCTATATATTTAATTATTTTTTTCCTCTCCTTGCATCTCAGAATTTCTATCTGGGACCATTTTTCTTCTGTTCATTTATGTACATACTTCAGAATTTTCATGAGTGAGAATGGCCTGGTAATGAATCTCTGTTTAAGAAATGTATTTATTTCCTCTTACTGTCTACTCATTTTCACTGAATAGACAGTTCTAGGTGGGTAGTTATTTTCTTTGATCATATAGGAAGTGTCATTCCACTGTCCTTTGTCTTTCCTAGTTGCTATTGAGAAATTAGCTGTCTACCTGTTTCTCCTTTGAACATAATTTATTCCCCACCATGCGCCTTTCCTGCACAATCTTCGGTTACTTTTACGATTTTACTTTTTTTTTTTTTTAGTGTTTACATATTTTTGACAGAGACAGAGAGTGAGAGAGAGAGAGAGAGAGCGCTCGCGCGCGCGCGCGCATAAGTGGGGGAGGGGCAGAGAGAGAGGGAGACACAGAATCTGAAGCAGGCCCCAGGTCCAAGCTGTCAGCACACAGCCCCGACGTGGGGCTCAAACTCGCGGATCGCAAGCTCATGACCTGAGCCGAAGTCGGATGCTCAACTGACTTAGCCACCTTGGTTTTGGGTTTACTGCAGTTATGTTATTATGTGTCTAGGTTTTGATGTCTTATTATTTCCCTTAATAAACAATGAATATTTTGTAATTTGAATTCATTTGGCTTTTTGATTCTGTGATTTAGTGTCTCAGATTAAATATATTTAGACTTTCTTATCTAGCTTCCCTGTTACTTAACCTCTCTCGTGTGTCCATGGTTGTATTTTTTTTTTTTTTTGGTCTCTTTCTTATATTCTCAATTATTTCTTCTATTTTCCTTGTTAATTGTCATTTATGCTGTATCCAATCTACTCCCTATAGAAATTTTGGTTGTTGCATCTTTAAAACAGTTTTCTTGGGGTCTTAAACAAGTCTAAAGGGGTGCCTGGGTGGCTCAGTCAGTTAAGCATCCAACTCTTGATTCCAGCTCAGGTCATGATCTCAGAGTGTGTGGGTTTGAGCCCTGGGTGGGACTCTGGGCTGACTGCATGGAGCCTGCTTGGGATTCTTTTTCTCACTCTCTTTCTGCCTCTCCCCTGCTCATGCTCCCTCTCTCAAAATAAATAAGTAAACTTTATTTAAAAATCTATTAAAATAATATAGGTTTTTACTCTGTGAAGAATATAGTTTTTATATCATTTACTGAAAACGTGCTTTTAACAAGATGTAAAGGATAAGGGTAGGGATCACAAGTCAGAAAATGGGAATGACTACACTTTAGTTCCTTTTTTGTTTTTCAGTGTTAAAGTGTGCAATGTGATGAATTGATATATGTATACATTCTGAGAGGATTTCCATGGGCTGAGCAATTAATATATTCAATCCCTATGTGTATATATATATATATATATATATATATATATATATATATATATTCAATCCCTATATATATATATATATATATATATATATATATGAAAACACTTAAGTTTTAGTTTGGTAGCAAATTTCAATTATAGGACACAGAATTATCAAGTATAGCCACCATGTCATACATTAGATCTTCAAACCTTGTTCATGTTATAACAAAACCTTATCTGCTTCTATCAACCTCTACCCATTTTCCCCACTCTCTAATCCGTGGCAACCAGGGATGTGCATATATATACATATGTGTGTGTGTGTGTGTGTGTGTGTGTGTGTAACATTTACTTTATCCCTCAGTCCATCAATGGAAGCATGTTTTTTTTTCCCATACCTTGGCTATTGCAAACAGTGCTGTTGTGAACATGGGAGTGCAGATATCTCTTTGAAATAATAATTTAATTTCTTTTGGATAAATATACTCAGAAATGGGGCTGATGGGTCATATAGTAGTTCTATATTTTTTTTTATGAGAGAGAGAGTGAGAGAGAGAGTGAGAGAGAGAGAGAGAGAGAGATGGAGGAGGGGCAGAAGGAGCGAAAGAGAATCTTTAAGCAGGCTCAATGCAAGGCTACATCCCAGGACCCTGAGATCATGTCCTGAGCTGAAATCAAGAGTCGGGTGCTCAAATGACTGAGCCACCCAGGCGCCCCAATGTAGTTCTATTTTTAATTTCTTGAGGAACCTCCATAGTGTTTTTAGTGGTAGCAGGACCACTTTACATTCCCACCAAAGGCATATGAGCGTTTCCTTCTCTCCTCTTGTTTTTTGGATAATAGACATCCTAACAAGTATAAAGTTGTGTCTCATTCTCTGTTAATCAGCGATGTTGAACACATTTTCATGTATGTGTTGGCCATTTTTATGTCTTGGAAAAAGGTCTATTCAGGTCTTTTGACCATCTTTCAATTGAGTTTTCTAGCTAGCTATTGCATTGTATGAGTTCCGTATATGTTTTTAGATATGAACCTCTTATTGGTTATGGTTTGGAAATATTTTCTCCCCATTTCATAAGTTGCCTTTTTAAAAACGTTTTTATTTGGGCTCAGTTGGTTGGGCATCCAACTTTGGCTCAGGTCATGGTCTCAAGGGTTCGTGGGTTTGAGCCCTGCACTGGGCTCTGTGCTGACAGCTCAGAGTCTGGAGTCTGCTTCAGATTCTGTCTCCTTCTCTCTCGGCCCCTCTCCTCTCCTTCTTGTGCTCTGCCTCTCTCTCTCTCTCTCTCTCTCTCTCCCTCTCTCTTCAAAAATAAGCATTAAAGAATAAAATAAAAAGTTTTTATTTTAATGAGCCGGTGTTCATCATAACAAGTGCCTTCCTTAATCCCCATCACCTATTTCACCAATCCCCTCCACCCACCTCCCTTCGGGTAACCATCAGCTCTCTGTAGTTAAGAGTCTGTTTCTTGGTGTCTCTCTCTGTTTTTCCCTTTGCTTATTTGCTTTGTTTCTTAAATTCCAAATATGAGTAAAATCAGAGTATTTGTCTTTCTCTCTTTTACTTAGCATTATAGTCTCTAGTTTCATCCATGTAATGGCAAGATTTTGTTCTTTTTTGAATGTTTACTTCCCTTGCTCTAGGAGATACATCTCAACAAATGTTGATATGACTGATGTTAGAGAAATTACTGCCTATGTGGTCTTTTAGGATATTGATGGTTTCAGGTCTCACATTTGGATCTTTAATCTACTTTGAGTTCATTTTTGTGTATAGTTTCAGTAAGTGGCTCAGTTTTATTGTTTTACAATTGGCTGTCCTGTTTTCCCATCACCATGTATTGAAGAGACTATCTTTTCCCCCATTTTAGATTCTTGCCTCCTTTGTCATAGGTGAGTTGACCTAATAAGTGTATACTTATTTCTGATCACTTTCTGTTCCATTGATCTGTCTGTCTTTTTTGTGCCAACACCATACTGTTGTGTTTATTTTTTTTTACTTTTTATATTCTCATTGTTATTTCTTTTTCTTCCTTTTAACTTTAGAGTCTGTCTGCTTTTATTTATTTTTCTTTTTTAGGACCATCTTGTTTTGATTACTACAGCTTTGTAGTATATCTTTAATTCTGGAATGGTGACACCTCCAGCTTTGTTTTTCTTTCTCAAGATTGCTTTAGTTATTTCAGATCCATTGTGATCAAGAAAAAAAGAGACAGACCCAAATAAATAAAATCAGAAATCAAATAGGAGAAGTCACAAAAGACATCACAGTAATACAAAGTATAAGAGAATACCATGAACAATGATATGCCAACAAATTGGACAACCTTCAAGAAATGGATAAATCCCTAGAAACATGTAATCTTCCAAAACTGAATCAGGAAGAAATAGAAACTCATTTCTGATTTTGTTTGTTTGAGTCTTCTTTTGTTTTCTTTTCAGTGCAAAGTTTCCTCAACCCTTTCTTTTAAAAACCAGCTTTTAGTTTTGTTCATCTTTTCTATTGCTTTTCTGGCTTCTCTTTTCTTTCTTTCTTTCTTTCTTTCTTTCTTTCTTTCTTTCTTTCTTTCTTTCTTTCTTTCAGGTTTGTTTGTCTGCTGTTTGTTTATCTATCTAATCTATTGATCTATCTATCTATCTATCTATCTACCTACCTATCTATCTATCTAACTATCTAGGCCGAGAGAGAGGGAGAGAATCCCAAGCAGGCTTCGCACTGTCAGAGCCCGACATGGGGCTCAGTCTCACGAACCACGAGAACATGATCTGAGATGAGATCAAGAGTCAGATGCTTAACCAACTGACCCACCCAGGTGCCCCATCTGCTGTCTTTATCTCTGCTTTGATCTTTATTATTTCCCTTCTTTTCCAATATTTACTCATTGATTTTCTGTCTGGATGACCTATCGTCTGTGGAAAGTAGGGTATTAAAGTCTTCCATTATTGTATTGTTTGTTTTTCTCTTCAGGTCTATTAGTATTTGTTTAATATAGGTAGGTGTTCTTCATGTTGGGTGTGTATATATTTATGAGTGTTATATCTTCTTAATCAATTGACTCCTGTATCACTGTGTAATGACCTTCTTTGCCCCTTGTTACCATTTTTGGCTTCAAGTCTATTTTGTCTCATGTAAGTATAGCTACCCCTGCCTGCTTTCTTGCGGTTTCCGCTTGCGTGGAATATCTTTTTCCATCCCTTCCCTTTTAGACTATGGACATTAAAGCTGAAGTAAATCTCCTGTAGGAAGCATACTTTGGGTCTTATGTATATTTATCCATTCAGTCACTCTATGTCTTTTCATGGGAGAAGTTAATGCATTTCTTAAACAAGTTTTATTTGAGATGGGGGGAGAGGGGTAGAGGGAGAAAGAGAGAGACTCTCAAACAGGCTCCATGGCAAGCATGGAGCCCCTGACGTGGGGCTCAATCTCACGACCCTGGGATCGTGAGCTGAGATGAAATCAAGAGTTGGGCACTTAACCAACTGAGCCACCCAGGAATCCTTTCAATACATTTTCACTTAGAGTACTTACTGATACGTAAGGACTTGCTTAAGCCATCGTATTGTTTCCTGGCTGTTTTGTGGTTCCCTTCTACCTTTCTTCCTCTTTTGCTGCCTTCCTTTCTGAACTGATGTTTTTCTTTAGTGGTATGCTTTGATTCTCTTCTGTTTATTGTGAACCTATTGTAGGTTTTTGCTTTCTGGTTACCATGAGACTTGCACGAAGCATCTTACATATATAACAGTCTATTTCATACTGATGACAATTAAATTTCAATCACATACAGAAACCCTACCCTTTTGCCTCCTCCTTTTATATTCTTGATGTCAAAGTTTACTTCTTTTTATATTGTATATTCATTAATAAATTATTGTACCTATAGCTATTTTTTTAAACACTTTTGTCCTTTCACCTTTAAACTAGAATTAAGTAGTTAACACACCATCATATTGGAGTAGGAGTATTCTGAATCAGAGTATGTTTGTCTTTACCAGTGTGTTTTATATTTTTATTTTCATGTGTTTTAATGTTAGTAATAAGCATCCTTTCATTCCAGCGTGAAGGACTCCTCTCAGCATTTCTTACGAGACAGGTCTAGCGGTGGTGAGCTCCCTCAGCTTTTCTTTGTGAGGGAAAGTCTTTATTCTGCCTTCATTTCTGAAGACAACTCTGCCAGTTAAGTCTTCCTGGTTGGCAGTTTCTTTCCTGTAGTACTTTGACTATATCACTGCATTCTCTCCTGGCCTGCAAGCTCTCTGCTCAGAAATCTGCTTTAGCTTTATGGGGTTTACCTGGTATGGGAGTTTTGTTTTGTTTTGTTTTGTTTTCTCTCCCATTGCTTTTTAACTTATTTCTTTGACTTCGATTTATTCAGTTTTAGTATAATGTGTCTTGGAGATGATTATTGTGGATTGAAACTTCGTGGTGATTCATTAGCTTCATAAACTTGGACGTCCAAATCTCTCCCCAGGTTTGGGAAGTTCTTAGCCACTATTTCTCTGGATAAGCTTTTTTACCCCTTTTTCTCGCCTCCTCCTGGGACTCCAGTGATACTTACATTGTTTGTTTGTTTGTTTGTTTGTTTGTTTTGGTTTTTTTGGTGGGGCCCTTAAGTTTCATAGGTTTTCTTTGTTCTTTGCCATTCTTTTCTCCTTTTACTCTCCTATTTGGATAATTTCTCAAAAAAAATTAATGTTTATTTGTTACAGAGTGAGACAGAGCACGAGCAGGAGAGGGGCAGGGACAGAGGGAGGCACAGAATCCAAAGCAGGCTCCAGGCTCTGAGTCGTCAGCACAGAGCCCAATGGGGGATCTCGCAAACTGCGAGATCATGACCTGAGTCGAAGTCGGACATTTCACTGACTGAGCCATCCAGACGCCTCCTTATTTGGATAATTTCAAATGATCTGTGTTTCAGCTCACTGATTCTTTATTCTGCTTTGACAAGTCTGAGAGTGAAGCTCTCTACTGAACTATTCAGTTACTGCATTCTACCAGGTCCCACAGTTCTTATTGCTGTATTTAAAAATAGTGTCTAACTCTTTGTTGACCTTCTCAGTTTCTTCTTGTGTTGTCTTCCTGATATTGTTAAATTGTTTATATGTGTCTTCTTATAGCTCCATGAACATCTTTAGAACAACTGCTTTGAATGATTTGTTGAACAATGCTTGGATCTCCATGTCTTTGGGGCCAGTTACTGGAAGTTTACTCTATTCCTTTGGCGGAGTCATGTTTCCCTAATTCTTTGTGATTCCTATTGCATTTTGTACATCTGTGCATTTGAAGAAGTAGTCACCTCTTCTGGACTTTATGGCCTGACTTTGATAAGGTAAGACTTTCACCTCAGAGTGGGGGCATGTTGATGCAGGACCCCAAGTGTAGGGTGTGGATGACACTGGGTCTTTGGCTCAGGCCACTGGGATCCACAGCATCTACAACCCTGTGGTCCTTGGCAAGCGTTCGAGGGGTCCATAGTGGCTTAAAGGGCACTTGGGGTTCTCAGTGGCACCTCCACATATCGTGGTTAGGGAGCAGGCAGGTAGTGGTGGTGGCCAGAGCTTGTGGTGACATACTTGGCTTCAGGGCCCAGCTGTAGGTGCCTGTGTAGTGTCATGTGCCACTCGGACATGCAATGTAGTGGTGGGGTCAGGGTAGGCATGAAAGGACGGACCTCACTACAGGTCACTGGCATGCGCTACTGTGGCTGCTGGGTATCGCCATGGGTGCACAACAGTCTAGACTGTTGACAGAAATCAAGCCTGCGGTGTGTGGGTGCACAGCTGGAGAGACTAGCTGCAGGTGATGATAGTGGCACAGGCCAGTGACAGAAGACAGGGCCTAATTCAGGCCCACAAGCAGTTGCAGAAGCCCTGGCTGTTGGTGTCCTCTCCTGTGCCTCCACAGCCTTCCTCCAAGGCATGCACACTACAGTGGAGGACGGTGACAGTTGGCAGGCTGGCTGTGTGCAAGTGCACAGCAGAGTGGGCTAACCCCAAGTACACACCTGGTGGTGGGTCAGCCTCAAGGGCCTAGGCTGGCTGGCATCTTACACTTGTGCAACCACAGAGACCTGGGATGGCTGCCGCTGCAGTTGCCAGGCCCTTATGGGAACAGGAGAGGGGAGGTAGTGGCAAGAGACTCAGGAAACTGGTAGCAGCGAATGCCAGCACCTGTGGGGTGAAAGCTGATGAAAACTGCAGGGGTTCCATGGAGGCTAAGTTGGTCATTGATTTCTTCAGTGGCAAAAGCTGCTGGGTTTTTCTGGAGAGTAGGTCCTGCTGAGTGGCTTCTATGAGTAGTTCCTGCACGCCTTTCTTGTTCCTCTGTACATGTCAGCTCTATCGGTCTCTGGGTGGGGTGAAACTGAAGTGGGACCTTCCAAAAGGCAAGGGAAACTGGTCACTCACCCTGCTCTTCTTTTTCTGGTAAGTGGGACTCTTGTTAGCTGGGAACTTCCCTCTTGGCACTGAGCAGTGCCAACTTGAAGGATGAGATGATGCAGGCAAGATGAAGTGTTCTTTTCTTTTTGTGTAGTTATTCTCAATTTGTTTTTGTTTTTGTTTTTGTTTTGTTTTGCCCCACTGTGTCGCTGAAGTTTCTTAGGAGGACTCTTGGGCTCTTCCAGAGCCATTTTTTTTTGTTTTTTCATGGATAGCTGTCTGTTGATCGTTGTGATGGGATGGAGGTCTCCTACGTTGTTATTTTGGCGACATCACTCCCAAGTTTCCCAGATCTTAAATTCACTCCAAAATTTGTGAATGATTATGCTAGATAGGAAGGAAGGGAGAAGGTAAGAACCATGTTTTGTTGATCCTGAGTTAGCATAATTCACCATATTGACACTCATTACAAACTGTTACATTATTTAGTTATCATCACTGTCACCGTTACAAATTAATTTTGAAAATGAAAGCTGAAATGCTTTTTATTATTTCCTTTATGAAGCACCAGAAGGCCAAACCACAGTCTGGGGAATCATCAAGATGATTGTCAGTCAAGATGGATGATCAGCTCCTCTCATCACCAGACCATCTCAGAGGCAGCAGGGAAGGCTCCTATAGAGCATCTGTTTGACTCCTGTTGAGCCATTAAGAGTGCAGCACATCGAGGCTCACAGCATTGGAATGTCTGCTGGAGACCTCACTGAACCGGACACCCTGCTTGGCAAACACCACTGGAAGAAACAAGCCATAGGGGGCTCCTGGTCTGAAGCTTGGATCAGTGAAAGGCAACAGTGGCCACACTGAAATCTTCAGTGGGAATAGCAGGCCTCATTAAGTTACTTCTGATGATGTCCATCAAAAGATTCTTCCATCTTTGCACTATTGACACAGCGTAAACAGCATAAGTGGTTGGATCTGCCCATTCTAGGAAGCCTGGAGACTTGGGAAGAATCCCAAGAATTTGGCAGAGGAGCTTGGGTTTGCAGTTTTGGATCTGGGGTAGCCAACATGCATGTTGTCATCAGGCAGTTGAAACAGCAATCTCACAATCTTAGGAGGCTGTATGAAACATTTTCATAGTCTGCAGCTTTAAGGAAATCCCTCCAGCTCCCAGTGGAAGACATGGCTCATCATCTGGGCCCAAATCACTGCAAAATCTGGCCTATACAGCATCCAGTAGAAGGAGCCACACAAGCTACCTGTACCGGAAAGCATTTGTAATAGCTTCCTCAGAACATCTAAGGCAACAGCTAGAATCAGCAGCCACAGAGGGAACAGTTAAAAGTTGTGGTCCCCCCCAACTAATATTCATATTCTGTGGAAATGGACTCCACCGTTTGAAAACCTGTTGACATAAGTGACTATTTCATTTCACCTTTCACAATGTAATATATTGAAGAAGATAATATTACGAAGCCAAAAGTGAAGCTTGGACTTATGTCCATGTTGTGTTTAAAGCAGGCAACCCAAACCCTAAAGCTCTTAATGCAGTGGCTGGCACACAGTCGGTCCTAAATATATGGTTCTAAGATAATGGGGGGGGGGGTTGGCTACCAAGCAACCATTTCACAACTCTGGGGTCCCCGGGGACTCTCACTGGAGATAGTGGGGCGGTGGGTTGTGCTTGAGACTCCCCTTGCCCAGCAAGAAGCAGGCATAAGTCTCAGGACAGGCCAATAGGATGCTCCCTCCTTGGAACACGAACCTCCAACAGCTGGAGCTCCTTCCACCTGAGTGGTGGCACCCTAACCACTCTGTCCTTGCCAGGCGACTATTCCCAAGGGTCTCTCTTTCTGGAGCTACCTTGCTTTCAACCCAGTCCTCCAGGCCCCCCTTGGACTCTGGGAATGCCCATTATCGTTCCAGCTTATTTTTTTTCCCTAAGCTAGTCAAAATCATCTTCTCTGGCTTATGGCACTGACAAATGGAGAAAAGGGGACTCTAAATCCCCTCAGCAAGAGGGCATTCTCTGTGCTGTGACAGGAGGGCTGAAACCCAGGGGGCGCATGAGGGCAGGATGCAAGTCCTTTAGGTGGACTTCAAGGCCTTAACAGGACCTTGGAAGACTGCCAACCCTTCTTGTTCATGCCACTCCAGCCCCACTGGCCTCCTAGCTATTTGTCATACCCAGTGGCACACTCCTACCTCAGGTCCTTTGCACTTGCTGTTCCCTTTGCCTGGAATGCTCTTCCTCCAGAAATCCCCCAAAATACTCTTCTCTTCTTTGCTCAGATGGCATCTCCTCATGCGGCCTCCCTCAAGCACCCTACTTCAAAAATACAAACCCCACCTGTCTCCTTTGCCTACTTCATTTTTCTCCAGAAACTTCCAACATACCACATCATCTGCTTACTTATTTTTCTGTCTACGTCCTATGCCCTGTGAGGGCAGGCTTTTGCCCATCTTGCTCACTTCCGTATCCTCAGTACAGTAACCTGGCATGTAGTAGGTGCTCAATAAACGTTTGTAAACCCGTGTTGCAGTCTGGGTGGACGTGGTCAGGAACTTGGTGGAATAAGCGTTGGTCCCAAAGAGTGTTGGAGATCCTGGCTGACAAGTGCCCTATTGGGGTCCTGGAAGGATCCCACTCTGCCACTCTCCCAGTGACCTGCGTGTGGGGAAGGGAGTAACATAAGGCCAGGCCAATCTGGGTGGAGAGCCACTGTATCATGGAAGACTCAATAATAATAATAATAATAATAATAAAAATGGCAGCTTTTATGGTTGCTCGTCTTTTTTCCTATGTCTCTGTTAAGTGCTTTACATTCACTATCTCTTTTTTTTGTCTTTTTTTTTTCAATATATGAAATTTATTGTCAAATTGGTTTCCATACAACACCCAGTGCTCATCCCAAAAGGTGCCCTCCTCAATACCCATCACCCACCCGCCCCTCCCTCCCACCCCCCATCAACCCTCAGTTTGTTCTCAGTTTTTAACAGTCTCTTATGCTTTGGCTCTCTCCCACTCTAACCTTTTTTTTTCCTTCCCCTCCCCCATGGGTTTCTGTTAAGATTCTCAGGATCCACATAAGAGTGAAACCATATGGTATCTGTCTTTTTCTGTATGGCTTATTTCACTTAGCATCCCACTCTCCAGTTCCATCCACGTTGCTACAAAAGGCCATATTTCATTCTTTCTCATTGCCACGTAGTATTCTATTGTGTATATAAACCACAATTTCTTTATCCATTCATCAGTTGATGGACATTTAGGCTCTTTCCATAATTTGGCTATTGTTGAGAGTGCTGCTATAAACATTGGGGTACAAGTGCCCCTATGCATCAGTACTCCTGTATCCCTTGGGGAAATTCTTAGCAGTGGTATTGCTGGGTCATAGGGTAGGTCTATTTTTAATTTTCTGAGGAACCTCCACACTGCTTTCCAGAGCGGCTGCACCAATTTGCATTCCCACCAACAGTGCAAGAGGGTTCCCGTTTCTCCACATCCTCTCCAGCATCTATAGTCTCCTGATTTGTTCATTTTGGCCACTCTGACTGGCGTGAGGTGATATCTGAGTGTGATTTTGATTTGTATTTCCCTGATAAGGAGCGATGTTGACCATCTTTTCATGTGCCTGTTGGCCATCCAGATGTCTTCTTTAGAGAAGTGTCTATTCATGTTTTCTGCCCATTTCTTCACTGGGTTATTTGTTTTTCGGGTGTGGAGTTTGGTGAGCTCTTTATACATTTTGGATACTAGCCCTTTGTCCGATATGTCATTTGCAAACATCTTTTCCCATTCCGTTGGTTGCCTTTTAGTTTTGTTGGTTGTTTCCTTTGCTGTGAAGAAGCTTTTTATCTTCATAAGGTCCCAGTAATTCATTTTTGCTTTTAATTCCCTTGCCTTTGGGGATGTGTCGAGTAAGAGATTGCTACAGCTGAGGTCAGAGAGGTCTTTTCCTGCTTTCTCCTCTAGGGTTTGGATGCTTTCCTGTCTCACATTCAGGTCCTTTATCCATTTTGAGTTTATTTTTGTGAATGGTGTGAGAAAGTGGTCTAGTTTCAACCTTCTGCATGTTGCTGTCCAGTTCTCCCAGCACCATTTGTTAAAGAGACTGTCTTTTTTCCATTGGATGTTCTTTCCTGCTTTGTCAAAGATTAGTTGGCCATACGTTTGTGGGTCTAGTTCTGGGGTTTCTATTCTGTACCATTGGTGTATGTATCTGTTTTTGTGCCAATACCATGCTGTCTTGATGATGACAGCTTTGTAGTAGAGGCTAAAGTCTGGGATTGTGATGCCTCCTGCTTTGGTCTTCTTCTTCAAAATTACTTTGGCTATTCTGGGCCTTTTGTGGTTCCATATGAATTTTAGGATTGCTTGTTCTAGTTTCGAGAAGAATGCTCGTGCAATTTTGATTGGGATTGCATTGAATGTGTAGATAGCTTTGGGTAGTATTGACATTTTGACAATATTTATTCTTCCAATCCATGAGGAAGAATGTGTTTCCATTTCTTTATATCTTCTTCAATTACCTTCATAAGCTTTCTATAGTTTTCAGCATACAGATCTTTTACATCTTTGGTTAGATTTACTCGTAGGTATTTTATGCTTCTTGGTGCAATTGTGAATGGGATCAGTTTCTTTATTTGTCTTTCTGTTGCTTCATTGTTAGTGTATAAGAATGCAACTGATTTCTGTACATTGATTTTGTATCCTGCAACTTTGCTGAATTCATGTATCAGTTCTAGCAGACTTTTGGTGGAGTCTATCGGATTTTCCATGTATAATATCATGTCATCTGCAAAAAGCGAAAGCTTGATTTCATCTTTGCCAATTTTGATGCCTTTAATTTCCTTTTGTTGTCTGATTGCTGATGCTAGAACTTCCAACACTATGTTAAACAACAGAGGTGAGAGTGGGCATCCCTGTCGTGTTCCTGCTCTCAGAGAAAAAGCTCTCAGTTTTTCCCCATTGAGGATGATGTTAGCTGTGGGCTTTTCATAAATGGCTTTTATGATATGTATGTTCCTTCTATCCCGAATTTCTCAAGGGTTTTTATTAAGAAAGGGTGCTGGATTTTGTCAAAGGCCTTTTCTGCATCGATTGACAGGATCATATGGTTCTTCTCTCTTTTTTTTTTTTTGATTTTTTTTCTTTTCTTTTTTTTTATTAATGTGATGTATCACGTTGATTGATTTGCGAATGTTGAACCAGCCCCGCATCCCAGGAATAAATCCCACTTGATCATGGTGAATAATTCTTTTTATATGTTGTTGAATTCGATTTGCTAGTATCTTATTGAGAATTTTTGCATCCATATTCATCAAGGATATTGGCCTGTAGTTCTCTTTTTTTACTGGGTCTCTGTCTGGTTTACGAATCAAAGTAATACTGGCTTCATAGAATGAGTCTGGAAGTTTTCCTTCCCTTTCTATTTCTTGGAATAGCTTGAGAAGGATAGGTATTATCTCTGCTTTAAACGTCTGGTAGAACTCCCCTGGGAAGCCATCTGGTCCTGGACTCTTATTTGTTGGGAGATTTTTGATAACTGATTCAATTTCTTCGCTGGTTATGCGTCTGTTCAAGCTTTCTCTTTCCTCCTGGTTGAGTTTTGGAAGAGTGTGGGTGTTTAGGAATTTGTCCATTTCTTCCAGGTTGTCCAATTTGTTGGCATATAATTTTTCATAGTATTCCCTGATAATTGTTTGTATCTCTGAGGGATTGGTTGTAATAATTCCATTTTCATTCATGATTTTATCTATTTGAGTCATCTCCCTTTTCTTTTTGAGAAGCCTGGCTAGAGGTTTGTCAATTTTGTGTATTTTTTCCAAAAACCAACTCTTCGTTTCATTGATCTGCTCTACAGTTTTTTTAGATTCTATGTTGTTTATTTCTGCTCTGATCTTTACTATTTCTCTTCTTCTTCTGGGTTTAGGCTGCCTTTGCTGTTCTGCTTCTATTTCCTTTAGGTGTGCTGTTAGATTTTGTATTTGGGATTTTTCTTGTTTCTTGAGATAGGCCTGGATTGCAATGTATTTTCCTCTCAGGACTGCCTTCGCTGCGTTCCAAAGCATCTGGATTGTTGTATTTTCATTTTCGTTTGCTTCCATATATTTTTTAATTTCTTCTCTAACTCCCTGGTTGACCCACTCATTCTTTAGCAGGGTGTTCTTTAACCTCCATGCTTCTGGAGGTTTTCCAGACTTTTTCCTGTGGTTGATTTCAGGCTTCATAGCATTGTGGTCTGAAAGTATGCATGGTATCATTTCAATTCTTGTAAACTTATGAAGGGCTGTTTTGTGACGCAGTATATGATCTATCTTGGAGAATGTTCCATGTGCACTCGAGAAGAAGGTATATTCTGTTGCTTTGGGATGCAGAGTTCTAAATATATCTGTCAAGTCCATCTGATCCAGTGTATCATTCAGGGCCCTTGTTTCTTTATTGACCGTGTGTCTAGATGATCTATCCGTTTCTGTAAGTGGAGTGTTAAAGTCCCCTGCAATTACCACATTCTTATCAATAAGGTTGCTTATGTTTATGAGCAATTGTTTTATATATTTGGGGGCTCCGGTATTCGGCGCATTGACATTTATAATTGTTAGCTCTTCCTGATGGATAGACCCTGCAATTATTATATAATGCCCTTCTTCATCTCTTGTTACAGCCTTTAATTTGAAGTCTAGTTTGTCTGATATAAATATGGCTACTCCAGCTTTCTTTTGGCTTCCAGGAGCATGATAAATAGTTCTTCATCCCCTCACTCTCAATCTAAAGGTGTCCTCAGATCTAAAATGAGTCTCTTGTAGACAGCAAATAGATGGGTCTTGTTTTTTTATCCATTCTGATACCCTATGTCTTTTGGTTGGCGCATTGAATCCATTTACATTCAGTGTTATTATAGAAAGATACGGGTTTAGAGTCATTGTGATGTCTGTATGTTTTATGCTTGTAGCGATGTCTCTGGTACTTTGTCTCACAGGATCCCCCTTAGGATCTCTGGTAGGGCTGGTTTAGCGGTGACAAATTCCTTCAGTTTTTGTTTGTTTGGGAAGACCTTTATCTCTCCTTCTATTCTAAATGACAGACTTGCTGGATAAAGGATTCTTGGCTGCATATTTTTTCTGTTTAGCACACTGAAGATCTCGTGCCAATCCTTTCTGGCCTGCCATGTTTCAAAAGAGAGATCAGTCACGAGTGTTATAGGTCTCCCTTTATATGTGAGGGCACGTTTATCCCTCGCTGCTTTCAGAATTTTCTCTTTATCCTTGTATTTTGCCAGTTTCACTATGATATGTCGTGCAGAAGATCGATTCAAGTTACGTCTGAAGGGAGTTCTCTGTGTCTCTTGGATTTCAATGCCTTTTTCCTTCCCAGTTCAGGGAAGTTCTCAGCTATTATTTCTTCAAGTACCCCTTCAGCACCTTTCCCTCTCTCTTCCTCCTCTGGGATACCAATTATGCGTATATTATTTCTTTTTAGTGTATCACTTAGTTCTCTAATTTTCCCCTCATACTCCTGGGTTTTTTTGTCTCTCTTTTTCTCAGCTTCCTCTTTTTCCATAACTTTACCTTCTAGTTCACCTATTCTCTCCTGTGCCTCTTCAATCTGAGCCGTCGTCGTTTCCATTTTGTTTTGCATTTCGTTTTTAAAGCGTTTTTCAGGTCCTCCTGACTGTTCCTTAGTCCCTTGATCTCTGTAGCAAGAGATTCTCTGTTGTCCTCTATACTGTTTTCAAGCCCAGCGATTAATTTTATGACTATTATTCTAAATTCACTTTCTGTTATATTATTTAAATCGTTTTTGATCAGTTCATTAGCTGTTGTTATTTCCTGGAGATTCTTCTGAGGGGAATTCTTCCGTTTGGTCATTTTGGATAGTCCCTGGAGTGGTGAGGACCTGCAGGGCACTTCCCCCGTGCTGTGGTGTATAACTGGAGTTGGTGGGCGGAGCCGCAGTCCAACCTGATGTCTGCCCCCAGCCCACCGCTGGGGCCACAGTCAGACTGGTGTGTGCCTTCTCTTCCCCTCTCCTAGGGGCAGGATTCACTGTGGGGTGGCGTGG
>NW_024962173.1:0-63623 GCF_018350195.1 Panthera tigris
GTCTGTGGAAGCTTCTTGGAGAATCTTGAGACCCACCCACCTTGGTGCTTCAGGCTGAGTCCTTTAGCATGAGCTTCTTCGCTCTTGCAGATAGCTTCCATTTCCTCTGTTCTTTTGGCTCTTCCCACACTCACGGAAGTCCCTGAGTCTTTTTTTTTTTTTTAAGTTTATTTACTTATTGAGAGAGAGAGAGAGGGAGGGAGGGAGAGAATCCCAAGCAGGCTCCGTGCTGACACTGCAATGCAGGGCTTGATCCCATGAACCACGAGATCATGACCTGAAGCTGAAATTAAGAGTCGGATGCTCAGCCAACCGAGTCACCCAGGTGCCCCTGATTGTAACAATTTTTTACACAACTTTTTTAGTTTTTAAGTAATCTCCACACCTAATATGGGGCTCAAATCCATGACCCCAAGATCAAGAGTCAAACACTCTTTCAGCTGAGCCACCCAGGTACCCCTACAAAGTAATTTTAGAACTTTTTTGTTCTTTTAAAAGAAACCCTGTACCCATTAATGGTCACTCCTCACTGCCTCTCTTGGCCCCAGTCCTAAGCAACCAGTAATCTACTTTCTGTCTCCATAGGTCTGCCTGTTCTGGACATTTCGTAGCAATAGAATTCACAATATGTGATCTTTTGCAAATGGCTTCTTTCACTTAATATAATGTTCTCAAGATTTACTCTTGGGCACCTGGCTGGCTCAGTCGGTAGAACATGTGACTCTTGATCTCGAGTTTGTGAGTTCAAGCCCCATTCTGGGCATAGAGTTTCCTAAATAAACAAGCAACCCAGTAAATAAATAGCTTTTAAAAAGATTTACTCATATTGTAAATATGAGTAATTGTAATTTACTCATATTGTAAATACTTCGTTCCTTTTTATGGCCAAATAGTATTCCATTGCATGGACATACAGCATTTGGTTTATCCCTTCATCACGTGGTGGACATTTGGGTTATTTCTACTTTGGGGCTATTGTAAATAATGCTGCCACGAACATTTGTGTATCTGTTTTTGTGTGGGCCTATGTTTTCAAAATTAAAAAATATTTTGTACTGAAAAACGATACTTTCCAAATGAAAAGACAATCTACAGAATGGGAGAAAATATTTCCAAGTCACATATTTGATAAAGTGCTTACATCTAGAATATGCAAAGAGTTCTTACAATTCAATGATAAAAAAGTTAATAATCCAAATTAAAAATGGGTGAAGGCCAGGGCACCTTGGTGGCTCAGTCGGTTAGGCATCCGACTTTGGCTCAGGTCATGATCTCGCAGCTTGTGAGTTCAAGCCCTGCATCAGGCTGTCTGCTATCAACACAGAGACTTCTTGGAATTCTCTTTCCCCCTCTCTCTGCCCCTCCTCCTCTCATGCTCTCTCTCTCTCAAAAATAAACATTTTTAAAAAATAAAAATGGATGAATGGATAAAGAAGTTGTGGTTTATATACACGATGGAATACTGCTTGGCAATGAGAAAGAATGAAATATGGCCATTTGTAGCAACGTGGATGGAACTGGAGAGTGTGATGCTAAGTGAAATAAGCCATACAGAGAAAGACAGATACCATATGTTTTCACTCTTATGCGGATCCTGAGAAACTTAACAGAAGACCAGGGGGGAGTGGCAGGGGGAAGCAGAAGTTACAGAGAGAGAAGGAGGCAGACCATAATAGACTCTTAAATACTGAGAAGAAACTGAGGGTTGATGGGGGCTGGGAGGGAGGGGAAAGGGGGTGATGGGCATTGAGGAGGGCACCTGTCGGGATGAGCACTGGGTGTTGTATGGAAACCAATCTGACAATAAATTTCATGTTCAAAAAATAATAAAAAAAAAAACAAAAATAATAAAAATAAAAATGGGTGAAGGAGTTCAACAGACATTTCTCCAAAGAAGATACACAAATGACCAATAAGCACAAGAAAAGATACTCAGCACCTGTTAGTAATCAGGGAAACGCAAACCAAAACCACAATAAGATACCGTTTCACAGTCACCAGGATGGCTGTCGCCAAAAAGACAAACACTACTAAGAGTTCATGATATGAGGCAGAGCTGGAACCCTCACAGGTTGCTGGTGAGAATGTAAAATGTTGCAACAGTGTTTGGCAATTCCTCAAAAAGTAAAGAGAAGGCTCAGCAATTCTGCTCCTAGGTACATAACCCAAGAGAATTGAAAATATAGGTTCCAGGGGAGCCTGGGAAGCTCAGTTAAGGGTCCAGCTCTTGATTTTGGCTCAGGTCATGATCTCACAGTCCGTGGGTTCGAGTCCCACATTGGGCTCTGTGCTGACAGTGCAGAGCCTGCTTGGGATTCTCTCTCTCCTTCTCTCTGCCCCTCCCCCTGACTCTCTCTCTCTCACACACACAAAATAAACAAACATTAAAAAAAGAAATAAATGGGGCACCTAGGTGGCCCCGTCAATTACGCGTTTTACTTTGACTCAGGTCATGTGGTTCGTGGGTTCAAGCCCCACATCGGGCTCTCTGCTGTCAGCATGGAGCCCGCTTCGGATCCTCTGTCCCCTTCTCTCTGCCTGCCCTCCCCCCCCCCCCCCGCTCTCTCTCTCTCAACAATAAATAAAAAACATAGTTCCATACAAAATGGATACATAAATGTTCATGGCAGCATTATTCACAATAAATAGCCCCAAAGGAGAAATAACCCAAGTGTCCACCAAGTGGTGAATGGATAAATAAAATGTAGTATATCCACACAATGGAATATTATTTGGCCATAAAACGGAACGAAGCACTCATATACACCACGATATGAGTAAATCCACTCTCCCTATTTTTTCTTTTGGCATTTGTACTTTGGGTGTCATACCTAAAACACTATTAACTAATGCAAAGTTATAAAGATTATTCCTCTGTTTTCTCCTAACAGGTTTTGTTTTTGTTTTTGTTTTTTTTTTTTTTTTTTTTGAGAGGGTACAAGCGAGTGAGGGACAAAGAGAGAGGGAGAGAGAGAATCCCACGAGGAACAGAGAAAGAGAGAGAGAAGCAGGGCTCACCCAAAGCGGGGCTCAAACTGACGACCTAAGAGATCATGACCTGAGCCACAGTCCGATCGATGTTTAACTGACTGAGCCACCCAGGCGCCGCTCTCCTCTTTTATACTTTCAGCTCCTCTATCTGGGTCTTTGATCCTCTCTCTGGCTCTAAGTTTTTGGACAGGACCCTTCCAGTGCAGTGATCGTGTTTTTCCCCCAGTGATTTTTGTTCAACCTTAGGCTGAAAAGCCCCTTCCCTGACCTCGATCCTTTCTACTCATGTACAAATTAACTTATCCAAGGCATTCATATTGTGATTCCTGAGGTGTTAGTGGCTGGATGTGTATATAATAGGTACAGTATTTGTCAAACAATCGTATTTATTGGGCAGCTGCTGTGTGCTTGCACGATGCCAGAGCTAGAAAGGTGAGTAAAATATGATAGTTGTCCTCAAGGAGCAAACACACAAGCTGGAGATTCATGCAGAAGTATTTATTTATTCAGTACTTTGTATTTATTTTAAGTAGGCTTCCATGTCCAATGTGGGTACTTGAACTCCTACCACAGTGCCGCGAAGAGAGTGGACCCTGAGATTGAAGAATCACATGCTCAGGGCGCCTGGGTGCTCAGTCGGTTAAGGACCTGACTTCGGCTCAGGTCATGATCTCGTGCGTCCGTGAGTTCAAGCCCCACATCGGGCTCCGTGCTGACAGCTCAGAGCCTGGAGCCTGGATTTGGATTCTGTGTCTCCCTCTCTCTCTGCCCCTCCCCCGCTTACACTCTGTCTCTCTCTCAAAAATAAACAAACATAAAAAAAAAAAAAAAAGTCATGTGCTCTACCGACTGAGCCAGCCAGGAGCCTCTGTTCAGCACCTTGAAGTGCCCGGCACCAAGCAAATAAGACATCCCTCTTTACTTTTATTTGCTGAATGGTGGCAATGAGTGCACAGGAGGGCACTAAATCCAGTCCAGGAGGAGGGGAAGTGGAGGAGGCAAGGTCTCTTAGAGGAAGCGATGACTGGCGGTCTTCCAGGATGGGTGGCAGTCGGCTGCTGAGGAAGGAAGGAGGCTAAGCCGACCTTCAGAGACGTGGCCCGAGGAGCAGAATGTACACTTCCTCAGTGGGCACCAAGCTGTGCGTGGGGAAAACAGCGCTCCTTCCACCCAGAGAGGGAGGGTGGAGGAAGCAAGTTCCGGGCCGTCTGAAGCCATCCCAGGCAGAAGGCTCGCTTCACCCACTTTACTGCATTGCCTAGAACACAGACCCTTAAATAATAAGACGTCAGATGCACAAACTCAGAGCCTCCCGGATGGTGTTCTGTACAGCAGAAGATGCAGACGTTCATTGTGGGAAGTCCACCGTTCTCCAGATGGTTTGGGGAGCTTTTCACCTGAGCATCACAAGAAATAAATTGAGTGCATGCCGGGAAATGCCATGTCTGCTGCACTCAGGCTGTGGGGGTGCTGTGTGGCAGGTCCTATAGGTCTCAATTCTCTCCTGAAGCGGCTGCTCTCCAGAAGCTGAACACAGCTAAAGGCAGGCTAAGGGAGGTGGCTGCAGATGTATAATGGTGCGGAGACCCAAAAGGGACGGTGAAAGCAGTTGAACGGTTGACAACTTCACCTTCCCCTACCGCCTGGTGCGGTAAGCGCTTGGCGCCCCCAAGGGCCCACCTTACTCTATGGCTGGAAGGCATTTGCTCCCTTCTCTGGCTTCTTTGCATTTTTCTGACCTCTTGGGGCAGCGGTGACTCACATGGATGTTAAAGTCAGTGGCTGTTCTCACAGCTGGAATATTGGTTGAGAGGGAGTAGGACTTCTTGATGGGGAGAGGAGAGGTTGGGAAACAATTTGATCTATTTCGGTCCGTAGATGTTTGAGAAACTTATGCTAGGAATTCTGGTTTGCAGAGTCAAAAAAAAAAAAAAAAAAAAGCTAGCGAAGTTTTTAAAGTGAAAGCTACCCGAGTCACGTATCATCTGAGGACTGCTCATGCAGAAGGTCTGATCTACTCTTCGACATCAGAGGGGAAGTACAGGTTCCTCCCAATTCCAGAGCCTCTGTCCTACGTCACCTATACCGAGCAATCAGAGCCTGAGTGAGCCACCTGGGGTCAGCGGTGGGGCCGGGTGAAGCCTCGGTGTCTGATGGATTTGGTCTTGAAAGGCAGTGGGGGGGCGCCTGGGTGGCGCAGTCGGTTAAGCGTCCGACTTCAGCCAGGTCACGATCTCGCGGTCTGTGAGTTCGAGCCCCGCGTCGGGCTCTGGGCTGATGGCTCGGAGCCCGGAGCCTGTTTCCGATTCTGTGTCTCCCTCTCTCTCTGCCCCTCCCCCGTTCATGCTCTGTCTCTCTCTGTCCCAAAAATAAAAAAAAAAAAAAAAAACAAACAAAACAAAAAAAACAAAAAAAACGTTGAAAGGCAGTGGGGCCAGCATGGCTCCTGGGAACAATGTCACCTGAGGGGTTGGCAAGTCTGAGGCGCGGGAGGCAGAGCAGAGCCTCCAGAGATCGTGCACCTGTGCTTCCTGTGCTGAATGCCACCAGAAGGGGTCGTGAGCTCTGAGGTGTCTGGATTTGGCCCTTTGGCAGCATTTGGGGTGGTGGTGGCTGGTGGCGGAGGCGTGAGGAATTGGAGGGCCAGGCCAGTTAGCAGGATGGGAAGCTCCAGGAGGCGGGAATGAATGGGCGGCGGGAAGCCCGTCTGAGCCCGAGCCAGGCCCTGCAGCCTCTGCCCTTGGATGTCACCTACCCTTCCAGTGTGCTGTGGACAGAACTGCTGCGGGCACTGCCCACCCGCGGTCCCCATTCCCCCAACTGTGACTCCAGGGCTCCTCCGCCTGTACCTCTGCCTCTGCTCTCGTCCCACGGCCCTTTCTCAACGCTGCAGCTCAGAGCTCTTTGCAAAGTAGCTCGGGGTCACAGTGAGGGTAAGGTCCCGTTGCCCTCACCTGGAGCAGCAGCCACGCCGGACCCCACTCTGCTCCCGCTCCTGAGGCGGGAGCCACCGAACGCTGTGGGCTGTCTGACCACGTGCCGCTGCTCCCCCAGACCCCGACCGTTGGAACCATTCCCTTCCTTGACCTCACTGTTCGTTATGACTTCCGGACTCTGCATCTACTAAGTCCCAGGGAAACGGAGGGTCCTGTCTGTTCTCTCTGGGGAACACAGCGCCCACCCGGCACAGCGCAGGGTATACACAGCAGGTGGCTGTTTTACAGCTCATGGGTGAACGGGTGGAGTGTCTTGTTTTCGCATTTTAGGGTGTTGGAGAATGTTTTCAGGTGAAAAAAGGGCACAAGAGAAATGTGGATGAGGAAAGCCATGGGAAAGTGAAGGGTCACGGGGACACCCATCCTTGTGGGCAGGGTGGACACCGTCAGGGGGAGCTATGAGGGAGGTGTGCCGGGGAAACGGCGCCACTGAGATCTGACCCCACACCATCATCTCCGTGTGTTCGTATCGCTTTCCTTGACTGAATGAGTCTGGGAAAAAAAGTCACTCACTCATCTGTTCACGTCCAACTTGTAGAAATACGATCTTACTTCCATCGAGTTTGACAAAAGTAACAATCCTGCCCAGGGACAGGAGGACATTAACACTCACGCCTGGCCAAGCACCCCAGAGGCACTCATGTGGGGCCGGAAGGTGCACGGTTCGGTTCCCAGCTGCACACACAACCCTCGGAGCTTCCGGGAGTCACAGGAAATTTGACTCACATCCTGGGGTTGCCAGCTTTTTGTATTAAGGCCACCCCTGGCGTGCTGAGTAGAAGGCAAAATTCTCCCAGCATAGGGGCCTCTGCGTGGCTCAGTTAAGTGACCCACTCTTGATTTTGGCTCAGGTCATGATCTCGTGGTTCGTGGGTTCGAGCCCCACGTGGGGCTCTGTGCTGACAGCGTGGAGCCTGTTTGGGATTCTACTAAGTAAAAACTTAAAAAAAAATTCTCCCAGCTTAGATACAGTTCAGGGCCCATGCTGGCTGAGGCCAACTCTGGGCCTGGTTCCCGGAGCTCTCGGAGGCCTGCCCTCTCCCATCATGGCCACTTAGGGGTTTATGGCTCCCTTGGTCTGTTGCTGCCGTAAACAAACCCACCGTCCCCCTGGGAAGGACAATGGTGCCCTCAGTGGTCTCTGCCAACCCCAGCTGTTTGGGAGACCTGCGTGGAGGCTGAGCCCCGGGACCACAAGACTCGGGAGCAAAAACAGCTTTATTCAGATCTGTGGTCAGTTACAAACTTGGTTTGTTTTTTGGTCACAGGCCCCAGAATGCCATTATTCTGAGTTCACATCAAAACACAAAGCTCAACATTTAGTTTGGAAACTTAAAAAAAACCCAAAACACCCAAAACAAAGGTTTGGTTTCAAATCGTCGTTGAGATGTTCTCTCTGGTGCGTCCCCTGTAAGATGAATGCATGTGCTTGAGACCCTGTGGGGATGACTTTCGACAGAGAACATGAAATTGTTGTGTAGTATGAACATTCACATGTCATCAAAAAGTTAGTGTCTTTGCACTCGATTTTACCGAAGGTACAAACAATGCCTTTGACCATCTTTGGTTGCAGCACCAGACGATGCCCAACTCCCACGGCCCAGCCACATCCCCTCTGCCCATGGGACAGGCGAGCCTGTCCCGGATGAGGCAGTGACGCTGGGCTGCCACCAAGCAACGTGCTTAATGGCTTGGGGGCCAGGAGGGAGCCGGAGGTGAAGCACTGTCCCACTGAGCATCTGTGCTCCTGGAGGATCTTTTCTTCTAGAAAGTGGAGCTGTAGGGCCCAGCCCCAGAATTGCTGGCAATGCGTGAAGAATGACCCTCACTTTGCCAAATGCGATGGCAAAATCTAGGTTTAGAGTTAGGAATCAGAGAACCATCCTCTAACTTTCTCAGGAACCTCTAGGGTTTTGGAATCTTCTCTGGAACCAGACACTGAGGGACCGTCCCGCTGTCGGCAGGGAGAGGAAAGGCACACCACCTTGCCAACCTTAAGGATGGCGAGGCCCCTCCTGGGCAGCACTGCCTCCCAGGCCTCACACAGCTAGACCCTGGGGCGTCAGGTTGGAGAAAGGCCTGGAGGCCCATTTCACTGCAGGGCCTGTGGCTGAGGGAAGCAGGGAGGACCGAGTGGCTGGGTCCGGCCCCGTCCTGTGACACTAACAGGCCCTTTGATGTCACTCCCTTCCTTGCCAAGTCTGGACCACACCCTTCCGGTTTCATCTCCTCTTACGCGTCGCATGGCTCCGTGGCTGCAGGAAAGTGGCCCCCTAGCTCGGAGGTGGCCTCTCAGGCTCGAGGGAGAGGCTGTGTGGCCCTCTTGCTGGCGGCCCTGCATCGGCACCCGGCCTGAGGTCAGAGATGGTGCAGCTTGCTGCGCTCGGTGAGCAGCGTCATGGCCACAGCGTAGAGGAGGTAGCCCAGCACGAGGAGCAGGGCGCAAGGGAGGGGCCCAATACAGAACAGGGAGGCCACGAAGAAGGCCAGAAGCAGCGAGAGCAGCGTCCGGTAGCTGCCCAGGAAGCGCAGGCTGAGCCGAGGGCCCCGGGGACGGCGGGCCGCACACCCTCGTGCCACCGGGCTCAGCAGGTGCCTGTCCGCCAGCCCAGGCTCCGTGAGGTGGTATCGACAAAAGCTGCCGAGGAAGTCGGCACGGGAACACAGGGCTGCCATCGGGCCTGCAAACTGGGCAGAGACAGAGGCACAGGGAGTGGGCGCGGGCAGGGCCGCACGCTGCCCCGGCCTCTCCCCGAGGGTGGCAGGACCAGAGGCGGGGGCGGCCCTCCCGCGTGCACTCACCCTGCGGTTGATGGCGGAGGACAGCCGGAAGAGCACGCGGACCAGGCTGGCGATCTCATAGCTCCGGATGGGCTGCAGCTCTGAGTCACCCTGGTACTCGATGTCAAACCTTCGCAGCCCATTGATGATCTAGAAGCAGCAAAGGAGGCGAGCCCCGGGTGAAACCTGGGCCGCGCGAGCAGCCCTGCCAACACACCTCTGCGACGCCTCCCAAGTGCGGTCTCCGCTGCCGGGCCTGCCGGGGCAACAGGGCTCGGAGGCTCGGCCAGCGGGAGCCACGGCCACGCCGCCAGGAGAGCGGAGCCCTCCGGGGTGTGGCCCTTACCTGGTACCGGCCCAGGGGCGTGAGGATGAGCCCGTCCTCCCCCACGACGCAGTCTGGGAGCTGCTTCTTCCCATTCTCATCTTGAGTTGTCCCCAAGGCAAGCGTGAGCTGGGTGAGCTGAGCCTCGCTGAGCTGTGAGGGAGGAAGCCCCGTGAGGAGGCAGTGCCGCTTCCTGCTACCTGCCTTCACTCTCGGGGTGAAGGGAGGAGACTGGCCCCCCTGGGCCTCTAACGGCGACAGCAAGGGGACCCAGACGTGACATTGTGGGCACGGGCTGTATCTCCCACGGGCTGGGCAGGGGATGAGGGCCGCGGGACCGAACGCCAGGAAGGGGACAGCTCCCCCGGCTCGTACTCGGAACATCTGGCACAGGTACTCCAGGGCCTTCTCCAGGTACTCGTCTGTCTTGCGGACACTGTCCTGCCCCATCTCGTCCAGGTCGTTGGCTGCGTAGGAGCCGTTCGTGTCCGTGGAGCAGAAGCCCAGCCACGACAGAAAGGGGCGGCCGGCCGTGCTCTCTCCCCGCACTGGTCAGAGATGGACTTGGCAGTCTGCTTGGCCTGCGTGATGAGCTGAGCCAGGCGCAAGACCTGCGGGGCATGGGGACAGGTCAGCCAGCTCGGGTGGTGCCACCGGACGCCACCCAGCCACCAACAGGCTGGCAGGCAGACCTGGGGGCCCCCAGCAGGCCAGGAGGAGGCCAGGGTCTTTGAAGACTAAGACGTGCATATTCTACATTTGTGTGTGTGTGTGTGTGTGTGTGTGTGTGTGTGTGTGTGTGTGTTTATTTCCTTTGGAGAGACACAGAGGCAGACTGTGAGCAGGGAAGGGGCAGAGAGAGAGGGAGACACAGAATCCAAAGCAGCCTCCGGGCTCCAGTTGTCAGCACAGAGCCCGATGTGGGGCTCGAACTCAGGAGCCCTGAGATCATGACCTGAATGAACCAAAGTCAGACACTTAACTCACTGAGCCACCAGGTGCCCCCAAGACGCCCATATTCTAAATGTGAAAACTTTCTAGCAAGTGCTGCCTTTATCATCAGAAAAAACGTAGCCCGCACTGAAAAAAGAAAAAAAGCCAAGGTACAGCAGCGTCCACCAACACCCAACCTTCCTCCTTCCGTACAACACGTGTGCTCTCCCTGGCCCTGCTGTTGCCACGGCTTCGGGACGGCCGTGCGGCCTGGGGGAGCCCCAACTCACCAGCGTCCGGACCTCGGGCCCAAACATTGGGGTGTACTTGCAGTCCTGGCCCTCCAGGCTGTAAACGTGGCTCTTCACCTTGAAGGAGGCGTCTGTGATGGCTGGGGGCCACGAGGACAGGAAGCTGCCGGTGAAAGTGGGAGCTGTGAAGAGTCGGTGCTGGCGGTGTGGGATGACGAGTTCTGGCTCCAGGAACAGCTGTTCCCCTGGAAAGCAGAACCCGACTCTGGCTTCAGCTTCCATGGCACCAAACAGCCAGCAGCCGCTGGCTGGCTTCCTGGGTGCCGCTGAGGCTTCCGAGGGATAGGGACCGAGTGGCACAGGGGCCCAACTCCTAATGTTCCTGGAGCCCCCACCAGTCTCAACAGGAAGGCCGACATGCACAAAAGAAAACCAGAGAAGCTAACACCCGACAAAGCCATCTAAGACACGACACGGGCCAAGACTGCTTTCTGATGCCACCAAGAGTCACCAGGGAGACACAGCTCTGAGCTCTGCTTCCCCCACCCAGCACCCCCGCAGCTCCTGCCCGGCACGCGTGCCACAGGGAAGGCAGGATGCCGCTAGGCTCCGACGTCCACCCCGCCACCGTGTACCAGGAGTCCCCGTGGCACCTCTGCCAGCCCACCCCGAGCCCATGAGGCACATGCAGGGTCCATGGGTCCCTCTCTAAGTGCTGCTTCCCTCTGGCTAAGGGCTTACCTTTCTGGATCATTTCAGCCAGGTTGGGCTGGGCAAAGACTTTGGCCACTCGGAATACCATGAGCGCGTTCTTGGGGCTGACCAGGTCGGTGCGGAGCGCGCGGCTCAGGAAGCCCACAAAAAGCTTGGTGTACATCAGCAGATTCTCCTGCACAAAGGGTGCCCTGGGGACCAGGCAGTGCATCAGGGCCCAGAACTCCCACTGGAGGCAGGACTACACCAGTCTATGCCCCCGCCTCACTAGCGCTCTCTTCCTTGGGTTCCAGGTTCTCCCCTGCCACGACCTCATCGTGGCTGAGGGACCAGGGGTGGGGGCGAGGGAGGAGGCACAAGGGAGGCAGGGAAGACCTAGGCCTCCTATAGACGGCACAATCCTCTGTAGGATGCGGCCCTTCCCGAGAGGGCCAAAGCCTCCGCAGCAGAGGCTGGCCTGGGCACCAGAAGGAGCACAAGGAAGGCAGTCGTGGAGAGGAGGCGCTGGCGGAGGCTGGGGGGTTGGCCGTGAGGGGGGGAGGGGAGGCGGTGGTGGCTGCTATGCAGAACGCTAGTAAAGACGGGTCGAGGGGTGCTTGGGGGCGAGTGCAAACATACATCTGAGGGGAGACAGTCAACGGCAAGGGGACAGCACAGAGGAGTCACCAGCTGTTTCTGTGGGAGATCAAGCCCAGGGCCCAGACAACAAAGCACAGTCAAGGAGGGAGGGGCCTGTGCCCCACCTGGAAGCAGGTCCCCCTAGGGAGGACAACGGGCCGGGGCTCACCATCTCTCCGACACACACCGGGCCTGGCAGTCGCTGCTCTGAGCCTGCTTCTCAGGTGCATACCTCCAGGGCTGTAGGTAGCTCAGCCACATCTCCAGGACCTGGTGGGACACGTGTGCCCTGAGGGCCTGGAGGCTGGCATTCTGCTGGGCTGTGGGGCTGGGGCTTTGGTCCAGATCCTTGGGTGGCCTGGAGCTCGGCTCCCGGCAGGCAGCTCAGGTGAGGAGGGGGTGATCCTAACCGTGGGGCTTCGGTTCTCCTGGAGGCGTTACCACGTTCTCTTCCCACCCGCCACTCCGAGAGGGAGCAGGAGGGAACTCCGCATCCCCTATGATGTTTCTTTTTTCATCTTTAATTAAAATGATTTTTTTAATCTGCAGATAGCTGACACACAACGTTACATTAGTTTTAACCCTTGTGCCAGCCCTTCGGAAGCGAGTGTGGAACGTGTGGAACACAGGAGTGCTTTCCCCAGCTGAGGGAGCCTGTGCGGCTCAGTGGGGCTGGGAACCCACCCAGCGTGGACCCACTGGGTTCCAGGTCAGGGCAGACAGCTTTTCTGTACCTGGGGGTTGGCTCTGAAAACTCAAATGAGCAGAACAATGTGACCCACCAATGTGACCCTCTGCGGCAATAGCTGATTCCTTCCTGCATCCGCCCCACGGGACCTCCCTCATCAAGCACAGAGGGCAAAGACAAAGAAAGCAAGATGGGGCTGACACTCACGGCTCTGAAGGACGCATCCAGGGGCCAGTGGCCAAAGCAGTGCTGCAGGAAAAGGTAGAGTTTCTGCTGGACAAACCTCGGGACGGCGGCCCTGCAGGGGAGGGGAGGTGAGGAGAGGGTCCCCTCATAGGTGAGCCAAGTGGCTCCCGGTTCCAAGGGCCAGCTCTGCCGGGGTGAACACTGGGCACCCCTGAAGGTAAGGCCTCCTATTTTGGGCCCCATTTTTCACAAAGAAACCAAAGTTCAGAGAGATTAGGGAATGTCCCAAGGACACACAGCACACAAGCGGTTGACCTAGTATGGCTCCTGTGACCACCTCTGCTTGGGTCACCACACACAAGTCACCTGCTCTGCTGGACCCAGTTGGCCTAGGAGTCAGGCCACCATCCTGGCCCTTTTGACAGAAGGACTGGCGGAGCAGAGAGGAAGAGGAGGGGGAGGGTGCAGCATAGAGCTCAGTCTCCCATGACAAATGAGCCACTTTGCAGTGAAGGCACTCCCAGCCCATCGGCTTTCCTGGGCATTCTGAGTGCGGTCAATGTAGATCTTCCACTCTGCCCACACTGGGGAGGGGACAAGACAGGGCAACAAGATGGGGCCTCTTTCTGGCCAGCCTGGCTCTTTCTACTGAAGACGGCAGGCCTGGAAGGAAAGGCCGTGGCAGCCAGGCAGCCCCCACCCGCCTGTGGAGCCAGAGGAGGGGTCGGGAAACAGACCCCGGAGGGGTCAAGGTGATTTCCCACCTGCCCCACCCTGCAGACGCCTCACAGGCCGACCCCATGCCCTAAGGATAGGTTACTGTGGGCAACGAGTATGTGCAGTAGGAGGCAGTGGCAGCCAGGGACACGGGAGCCCTGTGCATGCCCTGTACCCACCGTTTGAACTCCTCCAGGGGACTGGTGGCGTGAGAGTGGGTGGAGGGAGAGACCTGCTCAGGCTTCAGGCTGTTGGAAAAGGCGTGCAGATGCTTTAGCAGCAGGCGCACCACCAACACGTGCTCCTCCGTGGGTGTGAACGACTCCTGAGGTTGAGGGGGAGCTGTGTCAGGACCCAGACTGGTCCCAGGGTGGGGCCCCCAGGCCTGGCCATGTATGTCCCGCCCAGGACCACTTCTCCCCGACAGGATGTGTGGGCCACCCACAGGGCCCTCCCTGGGCCTGGCACGCAGCAGATAGGCCTCGCATGCCAGCTCTGAGACCTGCTAAGAGCACGCAAGACAGGGCGGGACGGCTTTGCTAAAGCAGACCTGAATGCTTCCCTGTGTGCTTCCAACCCCTTCTTTTACCCTCTGTGGTTGACTCGGGTCATTGCTGCCCGGCCAAGTCCTCAGGGGTCCCCCCCAACTCCTGGCCAGCCAGAGGAGGAGCAGGGGGCGAGGCAGGCCAGTATCCCACCCTGGATCCGGACTCAGGGTCTCCTGCCTGCCTCCCAGGTATATAAAGACAGCTCGCTGGGGCCCATGGCTTCCCTTTTCAGGGAGAAACACTCCCAAATTCCTTCTCCTGCTGTAACCCTCACCCTTCCATCCACTTCCTGTCCTGGACACAGCCAGCTGGGGGCTTGGCGCAGGGTGGCCCTTCCTCCATTGCTAACAGCCCTGCCGTCAGCACAAGACAAGAGCGCTTTCTATCTTGTCAGGTGAAATTCTCATTCACAAGATTCAGGTAGGATCTTTAAGACCCAGCCCCGAGAGGAAAGCCTGTCTGCTGGCTCTTCTGTGACGGAATACAGGATGGAGTCTCCAGAGTGGCAGAGGATGGCACCGGCAGGATACGCTGCCTCCGGCTCCCAGCTCTGGGGTGCCCAGACGCGCTCCTCTCCCCACACTCACCCCCCAGGCCTCTGGGACCTCCACAACCTCGATAGAGCTTTTGGCAGCCTAGTCCAAATCCTGAGCAATGTTGAGGCTGGCACAAGCCGTGCCTCCTGGCACAGCCCGGGCACCCAGTCACAGCCCCACCACTGCCCGCGGCACTGCCTTCTCCGCTCTCCTTGCCATGGATCTGTCTCCACAGGCCTAGGCAACACACCACACGACTCGATATGACTGCGGGGGAAGCTATGGGGCTTCAGGAGGAGATTTTCTTCTGCTTATCTGTAAGCTTAAGCGATGAACTTGCATCATTTGAACAACAAAAAAAACGTAAGATATTTTCACAGTAACGGAGGATCAGAGGGCACTGTTGCCAGGCTGTAACTCCCCCCAGGAGCCTCCCCCTTTCTCATTCCTGGCCCCTCGCCGACCCACCCACCATCTCCCTAGCGGAGGACAGAGCATTTGCACTGAACCGGGAAGCTCCTTGGGCTATCTTCCCTCTGGACAGAAGCCAAACCTTTCTTCTCACCCCCCCCCCCCCCACCCTCGAGAGCCAAATCCCCACAGGAATCCAGCCACCGCTGCTGTAAGTGGGCCTCCTCCACCCGCATGGCCGTTAGGGACACTTTCCCAAAGCCAGTGGCATTTCTCACTGGGCCCAGCCCTTCTCAGCTCAGCAACCCTTCCCATGGTGGGTGGGGGGAGGGCTCTTACCCCTCCTGCTGTGCACATTTCTCCAGGGACGCTGCTCTTGGCCAAGTGAGCCCTTCCCCAACACATGCTGGAGTGGTACCATTTCTGTGCTAAACCCGCCCCTGCTGGCCCTTCTGGATCATTCTCTTCCCTCTTCCCTGTGGCTGCTGCTTCTGAGTGGGAACCCTGTGTGCACTCACCACCCCATCCCAGCAAACGTCATTTCTTACCGTGTGCTCAAATATCAGGTTAAATGTGGTGTGCTCCCACTGAGGGGGAACTGGACAGAACCCTGGCCTCGGGCATGGGATCTAGATGCATGCTTTCTGCCCAAACTTCCTGACATTCATCTCATGAATCCATGAACTACCAGACTCCATCTGCCCTCTAACAGCCTGTAGTCCTGCACTCCATCTACCGACCTCAAGACTTCAAATCCGTCCACACTGATCATCTCTGCCTAAAGCAGACCAGTCTCCGTGAGGCCCTCTCTGGCTCTCGCCTACCTCTGTGGGAGCACAAAAGTCCACAAGAGGCCAGGCCCCAGCTGTTGGTCAAGGACCAACAGCCTCTCCAGGCTAGGGGACGAAGCCCTCGTCCTCCCTGCCCCTTGGCCTCACACAGGCTTGGGATTGACAGACCATGCCACCATGAGCCTTGGGCTTCCCTGGGCTCAGTCAGTTCCTAGGTACCAGGCCCGCAAAGCCAGGTGAGTCAGGCCACTGCGAAGGCCACACTGTTTCCGCTCCCTCAACCCAGGGCCAAGCACAGAAGCCACCAACTCCCAAGAGCCTACCACATTCCAACTGGCTTGGGGCTTGGCCAGGCAGATCTGGTGGCCCCACACCCCAAACCCGGGCTAGTCTACCAAGCTGAGGGCTGAGCCAGGCTAAAGACGGATGCCTGCCACCATCCCCAACACACACTGGCCTCACTCTGCTTGGAATTGGCCTGAATCACCCCAGTTGGTCCCCGGCCGGACCCTCGCTTTACCACTGCACTGCCATGCGCTCCATGGCTCACACCACAGGGCAGGGGTGAAACAAAACAATATGAGAGCGGCCAGTACTTGGTAGGCGTGGAGGGCCTGGAGGCTGGGTTGGGCAGGGCTGTGGAGGGCGCTGGAGACACTGAGTCGGTAGTGCAGAACCTCCAGCTGAGAGACAACAAAACAGAGAAGCCAAGAACAGGCAGGGAGGGCAGAGGACAGGGCAGGGGACAGGAGGGGAGAGACCGGGGAGGGGACAGCAGGGAGAGAAAGACAAAAGTGAGCCCAGAAGTAAGGAGAGAAAACAAAAAACAAAAACAAAAACAAAAGCATGTCAGTGACAATCCAAACAGTCACAGCCCAGCAGCCTCAGACCAATGGGACACCACCCTCTCAGCCGCCCAGACGGAGCCCTTCCTGGTGGGCAGACTAGAGCCAGGCCCAAGGGGTGCTCTTCCACCTGCCAGGCAGAGGGACAGACAGACCCTCAAGGTCACTTGGGCAGCCTCCTTCATGTCTCTGGGGCCTGAAGTTCTCTCCAGCTCCCTGAGGTCAGCCTGACTCACTTTCCTTCCAGAGGGTCCTGCCCTCCCCCAACCCTGAATGCTCCGTGTGCAGTGTGTGCACACTGGAGCCCACCAGGATCCCAGGAGTCTTGCTGGGACACACTGATGGCCACCGAGGCCCTGAAGGCCCTGAGGCTCAGAAGAGAAATTTTTGAGGAGCTAGTTCCAGATGGAGACCTCTTTGTTCAAGAAAGAAAAAATTGTAACTTATTGGACTTCTCTGTGTTGTCCCAAGAAGAAATTTACCAAACTGATATATGATGAGATCAGTTCCTAGGTGTCAAAGATCCAATCAGCGACCCCTCCTGAATGGGGCTGATTCCCAGGGTGGCACAGAGGCAAGCAAGGTTTAGCTCACCAGGCCTGACACCTTCCACGTCCCACATTCCCGAAATCGTTAAAGGTAACGTGAACACTCATGGGTTCGAATCCTGGGAGACCCACCTCTCGTACCTCACCAGGACTCCCCGACTCCAGACACACAGAGCCCTCCGTCAGTCCCGACGGGCCCCAGGAATCTGGTCATGGCCACACACACCCAGAGGCAGCTGGAACCCTGAGGCTGGGACAGCCTGGGCCATGGGGGATGACAGCAGAGCTGGCTTAAGCTGTCCACCCCCACCCCACCTCTGCCCTGCCCCGCTGCAGCGACAAGGCCTGCTAAAGCAGTCCCCTTTAGCCAAGCACAACCCAGAGCCGGCCCTGGCACACATCCTGCCCTGGGAGGACCATGCCTCCCACCGCGTACCATGCTTCACACGGGAGAGGTCAGAACGCATGTGCCAGACCTTGAGGAGACAGGCACAGCCACAGACGCGCAGAGCAGGGGCAGGAAGCAGCACAGCAAGGAGGTGTCTGCCCTTCATGGCCTTCCTCTGGGCCAGACCCGGGCTCAGCGACAGCTCTCAGTGAGGAATCAGGGAGCACACGGTTCCCCTGTTGGGGGTCTGCCCAGCCTGCAGGAACACAGTGCAGGCCCCACAGTGTCCTGCAGGAATATGCGGTCTTTACCGATCATCTGACTCTCCTGAAGCCCTCCCTGCCCAGTAAGCTGAGGCAGAGCAGAGGCCCGGGCTGTAAGGAGCGAGCATACACTCTGGACCCAGGCTAGGCATGGAAGCACCATGGGACCTCTCAGAGCTGCGTTTCCTGCATCTTTCACATCAGGAAAACTGACCCCAAGGCTAGGATTTCCAAACGGCACAGCACAGGCCTGGGCAAATGGTAAGGAGCCTCAGGTGAAGCAGACCTCCATGGCTGTCCTTCTCCCCTTCCCACATACCAGGTTTTCTTAGATTTTGCTTTCAGCCTCAATGGGAGGCAAAGACAAATAGGAAACAAAACAAAACAAAACAAAACAAAACACCTCAATGGGTACCTGGTGGGGGCTTCCCAGTCGCCCCCTGACTACCAGTCATTCTGAGCAGCTCTCCCCCGCCCTGTGATCTGGCCAAGAGGAAGCAAACGTGAGGAAGAAGGGGAAGGCTCCCCTGCTCCGGCAGGGATGGCCCACCCTCCTCCCTCGTATAGGGCTCGGGATCCTCACAGGAGACAACCTAGAGGACCTCTGTGACTGGCAGATCTGCTAAAAATGACAGTGAATGTGCTCCCACTGGCTCAGAAGACAGAACGAGCAGATGGGAAGGCAATGCAGCAAAGCAGCCCCTGCCTCTGCAAAAGCCACATGCACAGGGGCTGAGTGAGCCCCCAGGGCCCTAGGGGGAAGCCTGGCCCCTGACCCCCGTGCACCAGCCAGGAACATGCAGCCAGTCCACTGTGGAAGCAGCAATGGCAGTGCAAGCACTTAGTAACGCGAGAGGCCCAAGACAGAGTTCTGGCTTTCCCTCTGTTCCCTGTGATGTCAAGGAGAGATTTGGGTCACTCTGCACTTTAAGAGAGCAGTGGTTGGGGGCTGCTCCCCAAATGGGTACTCAGAAGGGCAGCAGGGAAGCAGAACTGGTTGCCAACACTTTGCAGAACCACCACCACTTGCTGGAATCACAGAGGGAAGGTCACAGGCCACTCTCGTGAATTTTAGCCTATAGAGTGTTAATTCGTAAGGAATCTCTCAAGAATTCTGTCTGGCGTTGACAAAAGCAAAGTCTGAGGAGCAAACACAGAAGTGCACAGAAGCCACAGATCACACAGTTGGTTACAGGCCCCAGTTCACACGTTTCAGGCTGTTTCATGGAGCGTGAACCTAGGCGCCCACCCTGCCTAGTAAGAGGCGAACAGAGCTGTTGTACTCTGACGAGTCCAGTAGGCTGCCGGCCCTGGGAACGTCCCAGGGACACAGCTGCCTCCACGCCTCTGCAAATGAGCATGCTGCCCTGTGAGGGAAGAGAAGGGAAGAAGAGGAGGAGACAGGCCAGGCTGCATGCAGGGAGGCATCAGCTCCCACCCACTGCAGAAAGGGCTGCCTGCCAATGCTCTGGAGGAGGTGGAAGGCAGTATGGGCACCAAGGTGAGCGAAGTCGGCCGGGTGCCACCTCAGCAGGAAAGCAGGACACGCTGTGACAGCAGAGGGAACAGGCCCGGATGTGACTCCCAGAGGCATCCGCAGCTCTCCTGGCCCCAGAGCACGAGCACCACAACCTCAGCCATTCCGGCTGCCAGGGAGGGGGCTCTGGAAGTAGCATGGGGAGGACCCCAGAGAGGACAGGCCTCCAGCCCGCAGGGTGCAAGCCCACCACAGAATGAAACCCACCTGCCGTCCGGCATCAGAGTAAGGGGTGATGGTGAGTTTCTGCTTCCCACCATCCAGCCCTTGACAACGAGCTGAGATCAAGGACAAGAAGCAGCAGGTGGACCAGGCACACCACGGCCAGAGCAGAGGGGATGAAAAAGTGTGGAACCTACCTTGGCGTGAGGGGACTGCATTTTTTGGTACATCTCCAAGGAATAATGATGAAGCCACATTTCAACAAAAACCTGCAAGAGAGCACTGGATGGTCAAATGGTTTCCATCTAAGGTATCACAGCCATTCCAAGGGCAGTTCTTTTCAACCAACGGTGTTGGGAAAACTGGATATCTACACGCAAAAGAATAAAGCTGGACCTTTACTTCACACCACGAATAATAAATAACTCAGAACGGATGAAAGGCATACATGTAAGAGCTAAGACTTAAAACTCTTAGCAAAAACTGTGGGCAGAAAGCTTCAGGACACTGGACTGGGCTATGATTTCTAGCTCTAAAAGCACAGGCAACAAAAGAAACCAGACAAATTGGACTTCATGAAAATTCAAAAAATATTTTGCACGTCAGAAGACATTATCCACAGAAAAAGGTCACCCACAGGATGGGGGAAAGTATTTCCAAATCGTGTATGTGATAAACAATGGATACCCGGAATATAAAGACAACTCCTAAAACTCAACCACAAAAAAATAAAGCCACTCAATTAAAAAATGGGCAAAGGACTTGAATAGACATTTCGCCAAAGACGTACCAATGGCCGATAAGGACATGAATAGATACTCAAATCATCAACCATGAGGGAGGTGCAAATCAAAACCACAGGGAGACACCACCTCACATCCATGAGGATGGCTATACTAAAAGACAGAAAATGATGCGCCTTGGTAAGGTCGTGCACCGCTGACAGGAATATAAAATGGTACAGCCACTGTGGAAAATGGTATGGCGGCTCCTTAAAGTATTAAATAGAACTATCATATGACCCAGCAATTCCCCTTCAGGATATATACCCCAAAGAACCGAAATCAGAGTCTCCAAGAGATATTTGTACATCCATGTAGAAACAGCTATTCACCATAGCTAAAATGTGCTAACAACCCAAGTGGCCATCCATAGATGAACAGAAACACAAAAAGGGGAATATCCACATGACAGAACATTATTGAACTTTGGGGCACCTGTGTGGCTCAGTTGGTTAAGCATTGGACTCTTGATTTCGGCTCAGGTCATGATCTCACGAATCATGAGATCAAGCCCTGTGTCAGGCTCTGCGCTGAGAACGGGGCCTGCTTAAGATTCTCTCTTGCGCCCCCTCTGCCCCTTTCCCCTGCTCGTGTGCATGCGCTCTCTCCCTAAAATAAAACAAACAAACAAAACCAAACAACAACAACAAAAACGCTACTGGGGCAGGGGTTTAATATCCAAATGATGGTGATCACAGGAAACATCTCCAGCAACGTGGGAACAGGTTGAAAATGTCGAAGGCGGGGAAAGCTTTTACACGGATCCAATGGAAACTGAGCAGCGCTCATATTACCATGAGAAAGACAAAAGTCTTTGGAAAGGGGACGCTGGGATGAAAAATACTGCCAATGACATACAGGTTAGACACATGGGCACGTTTCTTCTAGTCTGATTTCCCACACGCCACAGCAGGAGAACACCAACAATTCAGAACCACTTTCAGGCTGAGGACAGTCTTTAGGCCTCTGCCCCTGGGGGTGGAAGGTGGCCAGGCAGTTTATTTTGAAACAGAAGATGAGAAGAGCCTCCTCGCGCTCACCTGAAGCAGAGTTTCTGACCTCCAGATCTCATGGGAGGCAGGGTCTGCATTCACAGATGTCTGATGAGAGATGTGTCGCTTTAGGAGGCTGGTGTGGTGGAGGCCATAAGAAGCGAAGGGCATGGTTGGTGTTCTGAGGGAGACACAGGAAAAGGCCTTCGTTAGGGGATCCTGCTGGCACAACCGGGGGCAATCTCAACATCAACATCACTGGCAACAGTAACCATTACCACTTGTTGAATCATAGAACGACCCCCAAATCCATACAAATCCATATCGATACACACAATCAACAGACAGGAAGAAAAGTCTTTCCTACCACAGAATGCCCACTGATAACTATAGGATGAAACCAGACAGCTATCATCTGGCAACCAACCAATTAATAACTGATTTGGCTGACGATCGTCAAGGGACACGAACACCACTGATAATTACAGAGTCTCAGTAGATCTTCCCAACAAATCCCTTTTGCTAATTAATTTAGGCACAAAGGACCCATTTAATTTTATGGTAGGAAAACCTGGCCAACACGCCCTTGGCCCAGCGATCAAGACAATGTTGCAAGCACACAGACTCCACGGGCTGCTGGGTCTAATCACTAGGAAATACCAGAGAACTTAAGATAAGGGCATTCTGCACACCTCCAGGCTGCACGCTTCAAAGGTGTTGAGGTCAGGAAACAGGGAAAGACTGAGAGAGTGTTCCAGACTGGAGGGGGACCAGAGCCAACCACACACAGAGAGTGACCCTCCCCCAGATCCCAGCCAGGTAGCAAACATTAGTGGGGTAGACAGTGCAGCCCGAATGGGGTTTGAGAATTAGATGGCAGCCGGGTAGCAATATTAATTCCCTGACTTGGATAGAAGTGCAGGAGGCTGTGTAGGAGAATGCACTGGCTCTTAGGAAATACACTCCAAGACATTAAGAGGGAACAGGCATTGTATTTATAACTTACTCAAATGGCTCAGAAAAAACACATACAGATAAAGAATGAAATGATTCAGAAACGTAGGTGAAGGACTTAAAAGTTTTTTGTTATTGTGGCAAGTTTTCTGTAAGTCTGAAATTCTATGTTAAAACAAGCCAACAAAATCGGGCCCAGAGAACAGCTGGGCAGCTGAAACCTGCCTCTGAGAGGGTGTGAACCTGGCCAGCCCTGGTCCTTCTTGGCCGCAGCATTACTGATGCCGGGGCAGCCTCTCCCCACCTCCGTGCCCCCACCTCCTCTTTTCAATCCCCCCTCCTTGGGCACATCTGTGCACACATGTGAGTTCTGGGTCACAGCACGGCACATGTCAGCAGATGTGGGGTGGGCCTGAACCTGCCTCCCAGGGAAGAAGGTACACCAGCAAGACTGAGGAGGGTGAGGAGCACAGCTGGCAGCTCCCAGGTCAGGAGCGTCTCCTGGGGAGAGGCGGCCAATGAGCCACTGGCTAAATGCACCCCGCCAAGGCCTCAGTTCACCCTCGAGTTGAGGCTGGCTCTACACTCCCGTCCTGCACGGTCTAGCCACAGCCCAGCCTTGGACTGGCACGAAAGGCTTTTTGCCCCAGGGCCTCTGGCTCAGGCCAAGACCTGGTCCTGCAGCTTACACACATTCTTCCTGTTCTTATTCCTCCACACGTCAGCCCTGCTGTGGCCTGCCCACAGCCCCTTTCTCTCCAGCACCACCTGCCTAGTGCCATCAATCGGCCCTGGCAACACACCGCTTCGGTGTGGGGCTTGGATGCACATGTGGGGAGGGCTGCTGTGGGCAGAACACAGCCCACTCCCAGACCAAAGCCAGCCCTCGTCCTTGTGGCCACAGGACCTAATCACTGAAAACCCACACAGATGTCCTCCTTTACCCTCCTCTCCAGTCTGGGCTAGGGTAGCTGGGGTTGAGATCTCAGGCATAAGAAAAGTTGGGACACCATGAACAAAGAGTGGCACTACTGTCCCTATGAGCAATGCCTGCTGACCAGACCACCCCCTCATGGAAGAACCAGGCCTTAAAGGCTAGCCACAGGGCTGGGCCACCCCAGGCCAAGGGCCAGGGCAACCAGAGAGCCTTACCTGGGAGCGGGTGAGGGGTTGGGCCCCCCAGGACTGGAGGAGAGTGCGGGGAGCACACTGCCTTCTGTGGGCAGGAACCATGACAGGTATCTGTCCACGAGAATGAAATAGGCACAGTCTGAAGTTCGTATGTGGAGAGTCCCAGGGAGTGGCTGGAAAAGCAAATCTGCATTGGTGTGTAGCTCTGGGTGCCACCCTGGCTGCTAACCCCAGCAACCGCAGGGCTCAAATCACTGCACATGAGCCCTGGGACATGGGCCATATCCCAAGGGCCCGAACGCAAGCACCGTGGGCAGTGCCAGGAGCAAAGTTCCCACCACAGGGGGCTAGACCCCACAGTCCTTTTCGGCACATGGGAAGATGATGTACAGCAAACTTCCTGGGCACCTCTGCCCTGCGCCCATGCCCAGTAAGCACTTCCTGTGGGAAGCCTTCCCGACTACCACTCGAGGCACCCAGGTCACCCCACATGACCTGTCAAATCCGCCCACCAGCCTGTCATCCTCACTAAGTGAGAATGGCCTGAAGGGCGAAGGCTGGAGGAGGATGCAAAGGAGGAGCTGGAGAAATGAGGTGGAGAGGGAAGAGAAAGAAAGTCCTAGGCCACAGCCCCCACCCTTCATGGGGGCTTTGGTAAAGAGCTGCTTAGGGGCATCCCTTTCGTACCTTTTGAGTGATGAGGCTCAAAGCAAAGAAGAACATGTAGTACTCGAACGGATCTGATGGCAGTGTCAGGGGGCAAACAGGCAGGGGTTGTTGGACCACCCTCAGCATTACGTCTTGGCCACCCATGGCCTCCCCACCCCTGGGGGACTGACAAAGGATACTGAGGGCCAGGTTCAGGCCGAGGCCCCCCGTCGGGGGGAACTGGACCTTGTTGTGGTACAGGGGGCTGTCGGGGAGCACGCGCTCCTGGATGGATGCCTTCACGGGGCCCTGCGGAGAGAGCGTGTTGGGCTTGTGGACAGGCTCTGGCAGGGCGCCCCATGCAGTGCAGCCTTTGGGAGGGGTGCGGTGGAGGCCACAGGCACTCAGACCCTGCCTGGGGGAGTGGTGCCGTCCTCTGGGTAGCACCAGAGCAAGAGGGCCTCCACTCAGAATTGTTCACGCCATCCTCAGGAACACCCGCAAACAGCAAGGGCAGCAGCTGTTTGAGTTTCTGAGCCTTGTCAAGCACTTGACGTTCCCCGTCTTCTTTGCTCCTCAAACCCCCTGAACAAGCCATCCCTTAATTCTGCCCCCTGGACCGGAGACTCAGAAAAACAGCAACTGGTCACAAGGCCCTGCCTGCCACTCAGCCAGGTACAAACCAGGAGTGTGGCGCCTTCCCCATGGGCAGAGTTTGGAATGATCTTTAAAAAAAGTAACCACTGAAGTTCTATGTGCCACGCCCCCTGGGCCCTGAGCAGACACCATGGTGCCGTGCCCACTGACGCAGCCCCTCAAGCCCTGCCCGCCTCCCCCACGGCCGCAGCCGCTGTGCAGGGTGCTCTGCCCGAGCACGGCTCTCACCCCACGGCTTACTTACAGGCAGGTAGGAAACCGGAAAGTCAAACTTATAGTCTTCGGCCTGGAGCTTATAAACCAACTTCATCATTGGGCCACTGGAGATGAAATTAAAACAACAAAAACAGGGCAATGAACTGCAAACCATCTTGCTTTGACGGTTTCTGAGTTTTGAGAAATTCAGTGCTTCAAGAATGGGACCACCATGAGAAAACACCCGGCCCCTCTCAGGTGACAAACCTACCTACCCGGGGTCTAGAAACTCCATTGCAATGCTGTACTCCACAGGGCTCACTCGCCCCTGTAAGCAGCGGAGGTTCCAGCCAACGAGGACACCGTCCAGGCTGCCGAAAATGCTCTCTACCAGCCACGGGAAGATGGCGTGCAGCTCCTGAAATGGGTGTGCAGGGGAGGCTGCGGGCAGGCTTGCTGAGGACCGGTGCCCACTGCCGGGCTCCATGCCACGTGAGCCTCCCACCCAGACCAGCCCCGTGCCACAAACTGCCACCTTGTTCATGGAGCGTGAACACATGAACTGGAAATTTCTGGAGTGACTGACCACCCCTGATGACATTCCTGTGATCATCGGTGAGAATCCCTGTCCAGGTCAGCTGCCTGGGCTTACGCTACTATTTGATAATTCTGGGTGTGATTTAAATGTATCTTTTCAGTATTTTCATCAGGGTTTCTCAACCTTTTTGAGCTGGATGCTTCCTTGTTGGGGCGGGGTTTGTCCTGTGCATTTGGGGATACTTATTAGCACACTTGGTCCCTACCCACTTGATGCCAGTAGCACCCTCCCCTGTGTGACAATCAAAAATGTCTCCAGACGGTGCTAAGAATCCCATGCAGGACAGAAGCACCTGTGGCTGAGAACCCCTGGCCTACATGCTGACATGTTTAAATGTGTCCATAAATGCGACACTTACGATACTGGGTCAAGCCTCTGTCCAGGGCAATGCTCAGAGGCAGGAATCAGGGGCTTATATAAGAACATTTTTCAGGGGTGCCTGGTGGCTCAGTCGGTTAGGCATCTGGCTCTTGATTTCCACTCAGGTCATGATCTCACAGTTCACAGGATCAAGCCCTGCACAGGGCTCTGCCTGGACAGCACAGAGTCTGCTTGGGATATTCTTTCTGTCTCTCTGTCTCTCTCTCTCTCTCAAAATAAATAAATAAACTTAAAAAAAAAAAGTTTTTCAACGAGTAGGAGACATGCCCCAAGGAGATGCTAGCAGAGCTGTACCTTTGCTGGAAAATCCTCAATGACTTTAGCCAAGTCTTGGCACCGCTGTGCAAAAGGCTTATTTACAGAGTCAGCTTTCAGGCTAGCCTAGAAGATAGAACAAACCAAAAAGATCATGAGCATATTCACTTGGTGGCTTTTGCAGTTATCCTGGCTCGAATCAAAACAGAAATCCAAATGATAGGTAGGAGTCAGACATACCACCGGCCTGGTTCCCCGGCACCTCGTGCCTGTGTCAGTGGCCTAAAGGACACGACTAGGAGACGCCTTGGCTCTCTACATCGCCAACTCTCAGGCTTCTTCCCTGCACCCTCTGTCAGGCATCCCCACTTATAGCAGAGAACTGCACATTTGCATGACCAAAGTGACTTCCACACAATCCATAAGCAGGGGGTCAGCTCCAGGGTCAGTCCCACAACCAGAAGAGGATGCTTATGCATAGGACACCCCTCAGAGACCACAGGGTACTCACTGAGTGTATACACGTGAACTGGAAATTTCCCATGTGATGACCCTCTGTGATGACCCCACTGTGATCATCAGTGAGGATGCCCAGCAAAATGAGAGTGACAGAAGGCCTCTTAACCAAGCTACCCTTTATTCAGTAGGTAACAAACCAACTAAACTCACTACCTTAAGAAACAAGGCAGGCAGGTGAGAAATGATAGCTTTAACCAAATGTTGACACTAATCATGAAGGTGATGGACAGGCTAGGAAACTCAGGACAAGAATGAAGGAAATCTACCCAAGGTCATGGGGTATGGATTCAGATCAGGAGAAAATATCAGAATGTGAACCAAGAGGGCTTTGCCCAAGGATACCTAAGGCCTTAGCCACCTCTAAATGAGGGTGGTGTCTCAGTCAGAGGTGGAAACCTGGGCTGTTGCAGCCACGCAGGGTGGGTAGGTTAGCAGCATGCCTGGTCTCTACCCAATCGATGCCAGAGGCACTGCATCTGTTGGCTCTAGAGGGTGCACCATGGAAGGATGTCCTTCTGAATAAATGTTTACGAGAAGTATCTTCTGGGACCTGAAATTAGGAATCCTCACCACTGATATCTGCCTCACACCTAACTTCTTGGTGTCATGTTTAATACTTAGAGTACAGTCCTGGTTGCCCCCAGCACAGCAGGGTCCCTGTCCCTCCATTATCCAGGGATGACAGTACGATTATTAGAATATCCCAGAAGTGTGTAAAGGTTTATAAGACATGAAAATTCTGATGTATATCCTTTCCCGTGCTCCTCCCCAGACCTCAGGAAGCAGTAAAAATGGCATGTGAATCAGCTTATCTTGTAGGTAAGAAGCTCCTCTTGTAGATAAGAAAAACAGGGCTCAGAGGTTGAGTAAACCCAAGGTCCTACACCATTAGGGGGCAGAGCCAAGTCTAAGGGTTCTAATCCCAAGTCCAACGTTCTTTTCCTCACATGCCCCTCAGAAAACCACCAGTGCAAAGTTCAAGTCAGTGGATAGGACTCTCAAGTCCCTCAGCTGTAGAACCATCATCTCACTGACCCTCACGTGGGCAACTGACACTTACCAGGAGGAAGCTGGGCTGCTGCAGGTGAGGGAACGCCATAGCAGCCTCCTGGGGAACGTTGAAAACGGCCACCTGAGGAAACCACTGTGAAAAAACCAAGGCGAAATCTCAACATCTGCCACACGACACTATACTACAGCACAGCCTGTGCTGCCAAGTTTCACGTTTTACAAAAACGCTGTTCTGATGCAGTACGTGGTGGCCAGCTTCAGAGCCAGGTTCGCAGTGGCGAATCTGTAAAGCTTGTACAGCACTTGCTGTGTGGCACGCCTGGTTCTAAGGACCCTCCACGCGTTTCCTCATTTAATACTCAGTGGTAGGCAGAATTTTAAAGATAGCCCTCCAAGAATCAACCAAATGCTCATGCAGGTCCTGTGAAGGAATTCTGCAGATACAATTGAAGTCTCAAGTGGGCGGACCCTAAGCAGTTCCCATTGCCAGCCAATAAGGAAATGGGGACCTTAGTTCTGCAGCCCGAAGGAAGTGGATTCTGCCAGCAACTTGAAGAAGCTTGGAAAGATTTTTCCTGAGAGCCTCTAGGTAACAGCAAAGCCAACCAACACCTTGATTTCAGTCTTGTGATACCCTAAGCACAGAATCCAGCCAAGCCCTCCTGGACTTGACTATAGAACTGTGAGATAATAAACGGACGCAGTCTTAAGCTGCTAAGTTTGTTAAGCAAGAACAGACTATACTTCCTCACAACAATCTGCTGGGCCAATACAGATAAAGAACTAGCAGCAGAGAGGAGGTAACTCACTTGCCCTCACTCAGCAGAGCCAAGACTCTAATATACTCATCTCCTAACACATCTCCCACAGAGACAGGTGGGTGAATCTCCCGAATGTCACCTGTGCTCTATGAGAATGAATGGAGGGGATGAGCAAGCTGGAGGAAGCTTTCAAACAAGCCATCAGAAAATCAGGAGCGACTCTTTAGATTCCCTTCTCTCTGACCACCCAGGTCAGAAACTGAAAATATCCAGACTTGAACAGGAAGGGAGCCTGCCGAGTCCCACTGATGATGGCTTTCCTGGCACAGCTGTGCCCACAGCAAGAGTAAAGGTGCTGAGGTGGCAAATGAAAGTGTATGTGGATGGAGAAAGACTAGATGCAAGGAGGCTGTGAGGCAGTGGAGTTGAAGGGAGATGTGCATCTCTGCTTCTTGGCAATATAAGCATCTTCCAGGTTTTCTTCAATTCTTGATATTAGCTATCAAATTCAGGTGTCTTTTTTAAATGGTTATTTATTTAGAGAGAGCACATGAGCAGAGGAGGGGCAGAGAGAGAGAGAGAGAGAGAGAGAGAGAATCCCAAGCAAGCTCTGCACTTGAACCCATGAACAGCAAGACCGTGACCAGAGCCAAAACCACGAGTGATCAATCAATCAAGCCCAACCGAGCCATCCAGGCACCCGCTATCAAATTCAGTTTCAAGGAAAATGTAAACACTTTGCTCCTGAACCAAGTGGCCAGGAGAACACTGATTAAGATGACCAAAGCAGAAGGATCAAAGCAGCATAAAATCTTGGCCTGTTTGCAAAGGGCAGAGCTTTAGAGATGATGGGGTGGAAGCACCTCCTTCTTAGACGAAGCCTGCATAGGCAGCAGCTTAAGAACTGAGGCCCAGAGGCACCAAAACAAGGAGTATTTCCAAGAGAGGGCAGTGTCTCGTCTGCCCTGTTCTCTAACGCTGCCACAGCCTGGCTGATCCATCACACCCTTGTCCGCTGTGTACCAAGTGTTCCCTTCATCCGCCACTTTACACCCACTTTCTTCAATGGCTGCTTCGGATCCTGTTGGAGTTTCTTCTCAGAGAGGCATCGCCAGTCATTCCAAGCGAATCACACTACTGCCAAGGCCTCCCTTTGGTTGCGCTCTGAGAAGCAGAGTATGTTCCCAGAGTATGCTCACAAGTATCCTGTTAAGTGAGCATGGGAGCTCCATATTACAGAAGACGAAACTGAGGCTCACAAAGGTCGGTCCACACAGGGAGGAAGAGTCAGGCGAGAATCCACACCCGGCTCTTCCTCCCACACAGCCTGTGGAGCCCAAGGCTCAACTTTCACTTGAACCTCTCCTTCCGCCAACCCGTCAACGAACGTTAACCAAGCACCCACCAGGACCGGGTGTGCGAGGCGCGCGAGAAGGTGGCACGAGTGCGCAGCCCAGGAAGACGGCATGAGCGCACAGCCGAGCCCTTGGCTTCCCAGCCTGCCCGCCCGGCCGGGGGCAGAGCTACCGGCGCCGGGCCTAAGGCCTGCGGCTCGCGTAGAAACGGAAATGACTTAGGCGGAGGTCCGGAAGGGGGGGGGGCGGAACGCGGGGGCCGTCCCGCACGCGGCCCCAACCACTCACCTGTGGGACCCATAAAGTCGCCCGCCTAAGGGACGGAGACCGCCATTCGGCTACCCGGCGCCGAAATGTCGTCATCAAGCTGCGCTTGGCGTCACGCCTCCCCTGGCCTGGCGGGAAACGCACCGCTACCTCTGCGAGCAGTTACCTCAAAGGGCGCGTGCGCAGAGTGAAGGCCGGCGGGGTTTATGGGTTACACCTCCGGATGCGCGTGTGCAGCGGGGGCAGCTGTGTCCCTTAGCCCAGAGTTCCGTGTGCCCTGGAAGGAGCGCGCGTGCGCCTGCTAAAGAGAAGCCGTTTATTAAGGTCCTGGAAGCGCGCCCTCTAATGGGGAACTGGAGCGGAAAAATCATACACTGTGCATTGACTGACCTTCTTACGATAGACGTTTATTGAGCGCCTTCAATATGCCAGGCACTGCCCTGGGTGCTGCTGCCCAAGCGAGAACGACCAATGCGGCCCGACCCTGATGGCCCAGAAACGGGTTTCTGAGGTCCGCCACGGCATCCCCTACGCCTAACACGTCTCCCTGTTGTGGGATCATTGAGTGCGACCCTCAAAAAAGAATTCTTGAGGTGATCCGTGCAACTTAGTAAGTTCATTTAGGTAGCACGATACAGGACTTGTGGGCCGAAAGAGCTGCATTTTTGCTGTATGAAGCTAGTGGTTATATGCTTAGTGTTCAGGGGGGAGAGGACGTGCAGGGAGTATAGATCATAAATGTCTTCTTGCAATTTCTACTCCTAAAACTACTGTCACAAGATTTCTCTGGTGCTTATCATTCAGTTCGGTATTAACTATCGATGAGACATACAGGCAGTCATGAGACCCTTTAAGAATGTAGCAACCAGTACTTATTTGATCCTTATCAAAACTATGCAGGCTATCAGCTTTCTGGGCTAAAGATGAACATTTTTCTGCTTTTATCCCTCATCATCCCGCAGGTAAATTCTGCGGATCGAACGGCGGAGAGGAGACAAACCGGTTTGCGCCCTCTGCTGTAGGGCTGCGGGGCAGGCCAGGCGGTAGCGCTGCAGGGAGAGAAGCGACCGGCGGAGCCAGTAGAAGGCGCTGTGGGAGCTGCCGGAGGGGCCCGGCGGAGGCGGGGTCAGAGGAGGGAGCGCGGCGGGGCGGGGCGGGGCGGGGCGGGGCGGGGCGGGGCGCTCGTCTTCCCGCTAGCCGGGTACATGGCGGCCCCGGGCGCGGGCCCCGGGCCGGGAGCACCCCCGGGGCTGGAGGCGGCCCTGCAGAAGCTCGCGCTGCGGCGGAAGAAGGTGCTGAGCGCCGAGGAGATGGAACTTTACGAGTTGGCGCAGGCGGCGGGTGGCGCCATAGACCCCGACGTGTTCAAGTGAGCGCGCGCGGGTGGGGAGTGCGCGCTCATCCTACCCCCCAGACACCCCTGCTCCCCCGCCCGGGCCTCTGATCTGGAGGAGCCCCCCACCCCCACCCCGCCCTTTTCGGACCCCTTTGAGCGCCCAGAGTAGAGTTGGGGTCTTGAGGGAAGTGGCCTTCCTGAGCCTGGGCGAGGAAGGCTCACTGGCCACCGCGTGTGTTCTCTCCAGGATCCTGGTGGACCTGCTGAAGCTGAACGTGGCGCCCCTCGCTGTCTTCCAGATGCTCAAGTCCATGTGTGCTGGGCAGAGGCTGGCGAGCGAGCCCCAGGACCCTGTGGCCGTGTCTCTGCCCACATCGAGCGTCCCGGAGACCCGAGGTCAGAGCTGGGCCCGGTGCTCCCTGCCCCTGTGACTCAGGAGGCGGGTGGCAGGGGAGGCACGTGGGCGGTGCCAGACACAAGGTGGGCTTGGTCCTGAGTGGCCTGGCCTTACTGTGCGTCTTGTCCCAGGACGCACAGGGACTGCCCAAGGGCTCGCCTTTTGGTTTCCAGTCCCCAGTTTCGTTTCTTTGCTACCCTTTGCTACATATGCAAGTCCAGATCAGGTGGTCGCAAAGTGGGTGTCCAGGGTGGCCAGCAGGCTAAGCCTCATGTGGGATTCTGCCTCCTTCCTTGGGTAGAAATGCTTTCATTCCACAAACACGGGAACAAGGTGGCTTTGGTTCCTGTTCTCACGGTGTGTACAGCCTCCAGGAAAGTGTTCAGGGAGCGGGGCAGGCAGAGGTCTTACTGCCACCCCTTAGCCTATACCCCATCTGGGCCCAGGTGCTGCCCAGGAGTCTAGCCAGCTGAGCGTTCTTCCTCGGATTGCAGGACGGGTCATCATGGCAGCCCCTGGCTGCCCTAGACACGCAGGGTGCAGAGGCCTGAGTGGGCACCGCACTGGGCTCAAGTTTGAGGGGCCTCCTCACTCTCGAGAGGCATGACTGGGGGATAAGCAGGTGCCCATGACAAAGGTGTCACAGTGGAGCTCCAGCTGCATCCTCCTGGTGTGTCGCATCTGCTCCCAGTTTCAGAAACAACCTGAATGCTTGGCCAGAAGCATTCGGGCACTCACAGACATCCTGAGAAGGGGCCGACGTTCAGGTGGGGGGCAGGCTGGGTCCCTGTGGGAGGGAGTGCCAGGGCCCTGGGTACCCACGCCCCCTTTCCTGAGAGGCCCTGGGCACTGGAGCGCAGGCTTCCTTACTGATCCACGCTCTGTCTGCTCTCTTTGTGTCTCTCTCTGACCTCCAGAGGCCTCCTTTCTCTCTGCCAAGAGCTGTAGTTCCCCTGCAAGGCCCTCCTTTTCCTCGGCCCCGCGGCCTGCGGCCTCTCCGGTTCTGCTCCACGGCCCAGCTGCCACGCACTCGCCTCTCTCTCCAGGGCCCCCCGGTTCCCTCCGGTTCTCTTGCTGCCTGTTCTCTCCTTTTGCAGGTTGCGTTTACTGGTTTATCTCTGGGGGTTGGTGCTCTTTCTTGTTTCTGTGGAAACTGCTGTGGCCCCTATTCGAGAGTCAGAGCAACTTGGAGATGAACTGCCAGGGCAGGACCCTATGGGCCATCCCTGTTACACAGCTTAGGGATTGGGGACACAATTTCAGATCTTGGTTTATTAGAGACCACTTGCAGTACTGCTGGAATGGGACCAACGCCCCCTGCCCCCAGAGGCCAATTCTGCCAGGTGTGACTTGTGCTCTGTAGAGGTGCCCTCACCCCGAGAGGAGGGCAACAGGCCAAGGGGCAGGAGAGCCTTTACTTTGCTGTAGAGAGGGAAGCCTTAGGTGTGAGAAACGCCTTGGTTGCTTAGATGCTGTCACCTGACAGGTAGCCTAGAGGGTAAGATGTGATTGTCCTTTCCTGCCTGTTTCCTGAGCTGAGGGTACCTTCCAGGCATTGCCCGGTGTGGTGAGGCTGGAGGCCCAGAGCCAGGGGCGTGTGAGGGGCTGAGATCCCACAGATGCCCTGGCTGTGCTCTCCGTATCCTTTCCCACATCACCTACCTCGCTGTTCTAGGTGCCACCTGAAACTCGGCATGGGGAAGGGCCAAGGGGCAGGTCAGGGTAGAGCCAGTAGACTACAAGGCTGAGTTGAGGAATCAGTGGGGAGAGGGAGGGAGAAACTGGGAATGGAGCCCTCCTCTTTCAAGGGGGTGTTGCTGCTTGCTCACCCAGTGACTGGGTGCCAGGCTGGCTCTCAGCGCTGAGGGCTCAGGGGGGCTGTGAGATGGACAGGTCCCCCTTCCAGTTTGGGAGATGGCTAGATACACCAATGGTGACAGAGACAGGAGGAAGCCAGTGTAGCCAGCCTTGCTGGAGCAGCAAGGGTTACGCAGGCTCAGAGTCCTGTTGCCCTGCAGCCCTTTGAGGTAGGAGTAGTGGGGAGCGCTCCAGCCTGAGATGTGGGCCCAGGTCACTGGTGGGAGCAGGCCTGAGCTTGGAGGGGAGAGGTGGGAAAGGGAGGGCGGAGAGCCCAGAGGTGGAGTGGGTTTGCTTTGGTGCTCAGAGCACTGACATAGAGGGGCTCGGAGAGAGGTGGGGAAGAAGCCCCAAGCATAGGGACAGGAGTGGCGTGGAGTGCTGGGCCCCACAGGGTTTTCTCAAGTGCTTATGCCTTGGGTCTGCTGGGTTGGGCAGCCAGTGGCCAGGATATGAGGACATAGAGGTCCTGGGGAGATGCCCAGTGAGGGTAGAGGGCAGCCTGGAGAGGGGGTTGGTGGGGAGGCAGTGGAGGGGAGTGGGGCACATGAGGGGCCATGCCAGGAGTGTGCTGTGGCCAAGAGGCAGAGGCCATCAGAGATCAAGAGCTCTGAGGCCACATGTTGCAGAATCTGTCTGTCCACACAGACCTTGGGCAGAATCTGAGGTAGAAAAAAATGAGGAGAGTTGTCAGAGTGATCAGTTGGGGGACTGTGGTGGCCTAGGATCATGATGGGGGTTTGGGGCTGTTAGGGCTCGCTGGCCTTAGGTTTCCCACAGAATTGGGGTGGCAGCTGCTGCAGACCAGGGGCTGGAGGCCCGCCCAGGAGTTTGATCTGGTAAGCTGCAGCATGCACAGCATCCAGGTGGCCTGTGGGGACTGTCACTGACAAGCTCATCCATTCCTGGCTCTACTAGGCAGAACATGGGGAAACAGAAGACCCTAAGAGCACAAAGAGGGTAAATGCTTGTCATGATGAGGGTGTGGTCACCAAGGAAAAATAAAATTCGGTCGAGTGTTCTCTGCTGAGGTTTAGGGAAACTGTATGCTTTAAAAAGATGTTCCTCTGGAATGTGTAAGATGAAGTTTGGTATGCAGAAGCTGTGAGCCCTACACAGAGCTGCGCTGTCCAATACAGGAGCCATGGGCCCCCCAGGGCTTGCGGCTGAGACTCACTGCAAGTTTAAGTATACACCAGACACCCAGATGCCAGAGAACTGGAACAAAAAGAATACCTCACAAGTAATTTTCATATCGATTACATGCTGAAATGGTAATATTGCACATTTTAGGTTAATTAAAATACATGATTTACATTAATTTCCTGTTTCTTTTTACTTTTTTTTTTTTTTAACATTTATTTATTTTTGAGAGAGAGAGAGACAGAGCTCAACTGGGGGAGGGGCAGAGAGAGAGGGGGACACAGAATCCAAAGCAGGCTCCAGGCTCTGAGCTGTCAGCACAGAGCCCAACACAGGGCTCCACCCCCCAAACCATGAGATCATGACCCGAGCCGAAGTCGGACACCTAACTGACTGAGCCCACCCGGCCCCTCCCCCACTTTTTACTTTTTTTTTTTTTTTAATTTTTTTTTTCAACGTTTTTTATTTATTTTTGGGACAGAGAGAGACAGAGCATGAACGAGGGAGGGGCAGAGAGAGAGGAAGACACAGAATCGGAAACAGGCTCCAGGCTCCGAGCCATCAGCCCAGAGCCCGACGCGGGGCTCGAACTCCCGGACTGTGAGATCGTGACCTGGCTGAAGTCGGACGCTTAACCGACTGCGCCACCCAGGCGCCCCAACTTTTTACTTTTTAATGTTGCTACTGGAAAATGAGTTACATGTGGTTCACATCATATTTCTGTTGGGACAGCGCTGCTCCAGAACAATTGTACTTTGCCTGAAACACTGAGTCAGGGCTGTATGTACCGCATGTGTGCAGGAGAGGGTCACATCTCCTAAGAAGCACAGGCCCAGTTAAGGGTCAAAAGTGCATGTATGCATGTCCATGGTGCACATCAGTCTTTGTCATTATGTCTGTATGTGTTCTGGAAGCACTGATTAAGCCACTTCTGTGTGCTCAGCCAGAGAGGGCGGCAGGACTGGCTGGTGGGTGTAGACCTTCTGGTGGGCTCTCGAGTAGCAGTGATAGGTGGTCCTGGCTGCACGCTCACCCTGGCCACCAGACCTTGCCAGCCAGCCTTGAGGATATCAGGGCACTTGCTATGCTGCCTCACCCCCTTGTTCTTTTCCTTCCTCACACACACATCCAGTGTCCGCTTACGGCCCCTCACTAATATTTGACCGCAGGGGCCCCACCGGCCCATTTGAGCACGAGGGAGTGCTCCCACCATGCAGGAGAAAGGCCACTCCCGGGGAACATGGGCAAGATGGGAGCAGCTTCTCACATTCTGGGCTTTTTGTCAACACTTGATCCCCCCGCACCTCTGCCAACAGAGCTTGCAGGGGATGGGGAGTTGGGATCACATGGGCCACACCAGAGTTAAATGGTTCAGTGGGTCCCGCTGGGGCGGGCCAGCTCCCCAGCTGCAGGGGGTGTGTTTAGGGTTGCCTTTGGGGTTTTGCTTCATCTGGGGTTGGGGGCGGTTCGGGCAGGTATTAGGGGTAGGAGGAGCACCAACTTTTTAACACCGTGAGCCAGGCTGTTTTTAACCTTCAGTGCTCATTGTCTTTGACACCCGTGAGGGCTCCTCAGGCATCGGGCCTGGGGGCATGTCACTGCCACCCACCCTAGCCTATAATCACCCTTGGCTCAGTCCTGCCCTCCAATCCATCGGACCCTAACTACCCCATTGCAGGGAGCTGGGGCAGGTAAGACCGGTTGCAGAAAGTCCCCTGCTGTGTCCAGGACAGAGCAGGTCTGTCCACTGACAGGCCCTCACACCATTCTCCTCAGACCAGAATGCCTCCCCAGCTCTGCATGAGGCCTAAGTGGGTCTCTCCACTAACTGAGAGCATGTGATTCCTGAAGGTTCCAAGAATTGCAGAGCTCGATAAACGGTTAGATGGTTTTCTTAATGGCTCAAATTTACATTGGTGTCTTATTTCCAGGGTTTGTCAGCCTCATCAAGGTTAAAAATGAACATTATTTGCTATTTTCTCCTTTCCTCTCATCCTGGAGTTTCCAGAAGGGCCCTGGTCATTATACTGAGGGGGAGAGGAAATTCAGATATATGGCAGGGTGAAGAAAAGCTGCATTCAGACCCGGGCCCACGTCTGAGACCCACACTGCCATTTTGGGGGTGGCCTATGCTTGAGCTATATTTTCAGGTCCTTCAGGGGCCCTGGGCCTAGTCTGTAGGATGCCTAAGCATGCAGGGGTAGGCCAGGTGCTACAGATGAGTTATGCCAGTCTGGCCAGGCCTGGAGAGGGACATGGCCTCATAGCTGACCAGCAGGTTGGGAGCTGTAGAGTGGCGGGGCTCGTGCACTCACAGGAGACAGGATCCTTGCCCACTGACCAGTCAGCGGGAACCAGAATATCAGAATGTGTAACCGGAAAAAGGAAATGTGTGGTGACGGTTCTCTACTTTTGTTTTTTCCATGAACCACTGGCAGGCTGAGTTGGCCCAGCTTCACCCCACCACATGCCCTTGGTCCTCTGTAACGTGTTATTACATCTCCATTGAATCAAACCTGTGCAAGCCCAGGGAGGCAGGGCAGGGGAAAATCTGAGCTGTGGAATTCCAAGCAGTGGCACCATGGTAACCCTTTCCACCCCACTAGGCAGCAAAGCCCCCCTGTTGTTCCCTGGGGAGGAGCTGTTCAGAAATGCTCTTAGGAAGGGCTGTCCTATCTCTGTAGGAGTCCTGGGGAGAAAGTAGTGTCAGAGAGGATGGAAAGGGAGTCTGATGTCTTGAAGAAGCCAGGATCTGCAGTGTCACAAATGTAGGTGCCTCCCCTTGTTCCAGGTGACAAATGGTGAACCAGGAGTGACTCAACATGCCCCCAAGAAATTCATGGTGTCTTTTCTCCAAAAACCCACATGTCCCCATTGCAGGCTGTTTATTTGACTAAGAACTGACATTAAGGTTGAGGGTCAAACATGGGACGCATCCCCTGGTCAGAGTCTGCAGGATGGACCCTGCCAGGCTGGAGCAGAGAGGAGCCCTGGCTGGGGAAGGCCCAGTGGGGAGGGACTGTGACCCAGGGGGTGAGCCTGCTCCCTGGGCGCATTTTGTGCCTCCTGGTGTCCTCTCAGTCTTGTGAATGCTGTCAACATCCTGAATTCCTTTAGAATAAAGTTTGGCCCAAGTGTGATTACAGATCTTCCGGTCTTCACAGAAAGAGGGGAAGGTAAGTAAATTACAAGTCAAGGGATATCTGCACCAGTGGTCTCCATCTGAATGTGACTACCTGTGGTCAGGGCAAGCTTCCTCTGAGCAGTCAAGCCTCAGCATGAAGCCAGTCACAGGATCCTGGAGCTGAACTTGAGAGCAAGAGGCTTGACCAGCAAAAGTTTGCAAAATACTTTGAGGTAGTCAGGGAAATGCCTGAGGGAAAGATTCCAAGGTCCAAATGCAAAAGCCTGACTTCCATTCTTGATGGATGTGCTTCCAGCAGTTCAGCTGTGGGTGATCTGGAGCAGGGAGCGCCAGGGGAGGCTTCAAAGTGGTGGCCCTGGTGGCGAGCCCTCCTGTGCTGCTGGTGGTCGGGCGATTCCTTACACTCTCCAGGGCAGGAGTCAACCGGCTGAGCTCACCTTTCCCTAAATGGGCCTTGCGGACTTTCCCCATTGTTCCTCGTGCTGCTTCTGTCCTAGGACCTATGCTCCAGGGCCTCTTGCACTCTGTCGAGGACTTCTCTTGGATGTGCCCTCTCCAGGTGGTCCTCAGCCTCAGGGCTCAGAGCTGAGAGGATCCCTGGCTGAAAGGTCGGACAGAGATGTACCAGACGTAATGTGCAAGGAACACAGATGTAGTAGGTGTGCCGACTGTGGAGTTTGCCCTGGTTCCTAACAATTGTGTTCTGCGTCCGCTCAGGGAGAAACAAAGGCAGCACGGCTCTGGGTGGAGGCCCAGCACTGGCAGAACGTGGCGGCCGGGAAGGATCCAGCCAAAGAATGCCCCGACAACCCAGTGCTACCAGGCTGCCGAAGGGGGGCGGGCCGGGGAAGAGCCCCACTCGGAGCAGCACCTGAGACGGGCAGACTTCTCACGCCACCCAGCTGTGGGCTCCACCAGCCTCCTAGCAGAGGCTACGTGTGGTTTCCTCCGGTTGGTAATAAAGCTTTGTGAAAAACCGAGGGTCCATCCAAGCTGTTTTCTATCACCTTTTGAATACATTAAGGCTCAAAGATTGAGAATCAGTTTTGCATTGTGGGCCTGGATGTACTGCAGCTGAACGTAACAACCAACTGACCTAAACCAGTGGTTTCACCCTACTATACCTTATTTTCAGGTCATACAGAAAAATCTCTGTATGGTTGGCCCATGAACAAATGGGGGTCAGGGGCACCAACCCCTGCATAGTTGAAAATCCCAGCGTAACTTTTGACTCCCCAGAACTTAACTACCAACAGCCTACTGTTAGTAGGGAGCCTTACTGTTAATATACAGTCAACTAACACATCTTTTACGTATGTATTATAGACTGTATACATACACTATGTATATCATATACTATTATATACTGTATTATACTGTAGGAAACTGGAGAAAAGAAAATCGTAAGAGAAATACATTCACAGTACCATGCTGTAAAAAATCCACATAGAAGTGACCTGCACAGTTCAAACTCTTGTTACTAAAACTTTTTTTTTTAATTATTTTTTTTAACGTTTATTTATTTTTGAGACAGAGAGAGACAGAGCATGAATGGGGGAGGGTCAGAGAGAGAGGGAGACACAGAATCTGAAATAGGCTCCAGGCTCTGAGTGGTCAGCACAGAGCCTGACGCGGGCTCGAACTCACGGACCGTGAGATCATGACCTGAGCTGAAGTCCGACGCTCAACCGACTGAGCCACCCAGGCGCCCCTACTAAAACTTTTATAAATGCACGTCAACATGTTTCGCTAAAGAGAAAGGTGCAGTGCTTTTGCCGAGACCATTCCCAGGGTAGAGCTGCAAGGGTCTGAGGGTGGAGTGGAAATGCTGTCTTACAGGTTACGTGCACAGTAAAGTCAAAGATGAACCGTAATCTAGAGCTCACCCTGTGACTGTGAATGCCATGGAGAATCCAATAAAACTCCAACACACCCCCCCCGCCCCTGCCGAATGTCCTCACCCTACACATTTGACCCACAGCATTAAGGACTTTGTGGACAGCCCCCTTCCATGGACCTCAGGTGTTCAAACTCCAGTTCCAAACTTACACATTAGTCACCATGTGCCATCAACAGAGAAACCTGAAAAATTGCAAATTCAATTGAAAGCCTAACTCAGTTTCGCTAGAATCTAGGAAATCTTTGTGCTTTGGAACCTCAATTTGGAAATAACTGTTTTCCCCAGGTCATGCAGATCATGTCAAGTATGCACTGGCTCCCTACAGATGTAGGTAGTGCTGTACACAACTCACAGTGCAGCCCAGGACAGCTTTCCACACGGCCTGACAGGCCTTGGGGTCCCACCCATCTGTGCAGTCGCATGAGTGCATCCCAAAGGGGCATCACAATAGACCGAAGTTTCATACAGAAACTTTAATTGGAAACAACTGAAAACCACCTGTGCTGCAGGGTGGCAAGAGAGAGAGGGAGAGAGGAATGCCTGCCAGCCATGTCCCCATTCAGTATTCTTCCCCTTCTTCAGCCTCTGCTTCCACGGAATCCACACCCACCTCTTCATAATCTTTCTCCAGAGCTGCCAGGTCCTCCCGGGCCTCGGAGAACTCCCCTTCCTCCATGCCTTCCCCCACGTACCAGTGCACAAAGGCTCGCTTTGCATACATGAGGTCAAACTTATGGTCTAGGCGGGCCCAGGCCTCGGCAATGGCGGTAGTGTTGCTCAGCATGCACACGGCCCGCTGCACCCTGGCCAGGTCCCCTCCGGGAACGACAGTCGGGGGTTGGTAGTTGATGCCCACCTGCCAGAGAAGGGGAAGAAAACAGTCTGTGAAACTTGTGTCAAACCCAGAAATGGTAGCTGCTTTCATGGAAACAAAAGACATGCAGGTGCCTTCTTTGTGCCCGGCAAGGTGTCAGGTGAGCAGGGTGCTGGTTTCCAGACCAGCAAAACTGGGGAAAGGAGCCCTGGCTCCCGGCTCAGTCCCAAGTTGCCTGAAGGGCTGTGTCCCAGCAACTGAGACATGTGACAGGTGCTCAGGTAACAGGGCTGTTTCTTCTAAAAGGGGACACTGCTTTGTATTCCTCATGTTATTTTCCCCATAGGCTTCTACAAGATGGGGATTCATTTCTGGAGCTGAAACCTTTTCCACTCGATTCAGAGTACTATGGTTGTTATCACCAGGGGAGATCGTACCCCCGGTCTCCTACCAAATGAGCCAGCCTGTGCATAACAGGGCGACAGGCACACCCTCAGGTCCTAGGACTGTTGCTACTACTGCAACAGGAGGTGGCCTATGTGTGTGCTAAGTAGGAGAAAGGGGGTGATATTCGAGGGCTGGGTCCAAAAGGGGAGGCATTCTAAGTTTCCAAACCAGGAGACAACACGACCAGAGGTTTGGGCAGGGATACACAGGGTCAGTTAGAGCTGGGGTCGGCAAACTTTGTCTATAAAGAGCAAGACAGGGACGCCTGGGTGGCTCAGTTGGTTAAGGTGTGCAACTTCAGCTCAGGTCGTGATCTCACGGCCTGAGTTCGAGCCCCGCGTCGGGCTCTGTGCTGACAGCTCGGAACCTGGAGCCTGTTTCAGATTCTGTGTCTCCCTCTCGCTCTGACCCTCCCCCCGTTCATGCTCTGTCTCTCTCTGTCTCAACAATAAAAATAAACGTTAACAAAAAAAAGAGCAAGACAGCACATATTCTAGGCTGGGTGGGCCACATGGTCTCTGTCACAATTGCTTAATTCTCTCTTTGGAGCACAAAAGCAGCCACAACGAGACACCAATGAACAGGTGTGGGTGTGTCCACATAAAACTCTACATGGCTGGTCTGCCAACTGTGCCGATCCCTGAACCCAGAATAGGAAGGGCTAGTGAAGGACCCGCTGCAGCAAGCCCACCAGAAGCAGTAAGGTCTGAGCCAGCTAGGCGGCATGGAAAGCAAGGCAGAGGGAAGCACATTTTCCCAGATGGAAAGCATCGACAGTTTAGCGTCCAAGTACTGGACAAAGCTGAAGAGCTACAGCAAGTTTCCTATTCTGTATCAGATGGAAGACTGGCACAAACTGTGTTGGAGGCAGCCTCTGTCCAAACTTGCCAATCCTACTAACAGAGAAATGAGTATGTTGCCATTTCTTCCGAAAACATCCATGACCATTTTTCGTTAAATCAAATGCTGCATGGGACATTTAGGTTTGGTTTAATTTCCTTATGCCTGAAGAATGACGTGGGATTTAGGAACACTGATGTTTATAGTGATACCCCGATTTCAAATATCCACATAAATTGTCAAAATGCCCTTGAAAATTGCTACATTTCTAAGTCCAAACTATTTTTCCCACACTAATTCTTTCACCCAGAAGCGGCAACAAAAATCCTTCCCCAAACTTTCTGTTCTGTTAAAAAAGAAAATTCTCACACAGATACACAATGTGATAACTCAGGAAGGGAGTTCAAATGGCACCACTGAATAAATTATCACTCTGGCTCACTAATTTGTGACCAAGGGGCTGGCTGCCATGGAACAGGGCATACCCTACAAAGGGCATGCTGTGCTTGGTCGGCTGCCTGCTGACCGGGAACACCACTCAACATCACCCAGTCCTACCTTAAATCCAGTTGGGCACCAATCCACAAACTGGATGGTGCGCTTGGTCTTGATGGTGGCGATGGCTGCGTTGACATCTTTCGGGACCACGTCCCCCCTGTACAACATGCAGCAGGCCATATACTTGCCGTGCCGAGGGTCACACTTGACCATCTGGTTAGCCGGCTCAAAACAGGCATTGGTGATCTCGGCCACAGACAGCTGCTCGTGGTACGCCTTCTCCGCTGAGATGACCGGGGCGTAGGTGGCCAGGGGGAAGTGGATGCGGGGGTAGGGGACCAGGTTGGTCTGGAATTCCGTCAAGTCCACGTTCAGGGCCCCATCGAATCGCAGGGAGGCCGTGATGGAGGACACGATCTGCCCGATCAGACGATTAAGGTTGGTGTACGTGGGCCGCTCGATATCCAGGTTGCGCCGGCATATGTCGTAGATGGCTTCGTTGTCCACCATGAAGGCACAGTCAGAATGCTCCAGGGTCGTGTGGGTGGTCAGGATGGAGTTGTAGGGCTCCACCACGGCCGTGGACACCTGGGGGGCCGGGTAGATGGCAAACTCCAGCTTGGACTTCTTGCCGTAGTCCACCGACAGCCGCTCCATGAGCAGGGACGCAAACCCAGAGCCGGTGCCGCCCCCGAAACTGTGGAAGATGAGGAAGCCCTGCAGCCCCGTGCACAGATCCGCCTGAGAGAAACCAGAGACCGCGAGTCAGTGCCCGCGGAAGCCACACCGCCGACCTCCAACAAGCCACGCTCACTTCTTTGCCTCTGCGGGATGATCACACATTCAAATCGTCCACAGCGCACGTGCAGGACGCTCAGGAGCAAAGCAAGGCAGACGTTAGAGATGTACGGATGCACTGAAGCCACACGTGAAGGGAAACGTGGACTCAAGATTCTGGCCTGGGGTTTTGCCAGAGCGACCTCCTGGTCGCAATCCCTGCATACCCTCCCGTCCGGGGCAACGTCCACAGGAAGCCTTCTCGGCACCCCCTTACCAGTTTTCGGATCCGGTCCAGGACCAGGTCGACGATCTCCCTGCCGATGGTATAATGGCCTCTGGCGTAATTGTTGGCTGCGTCCTCCTTCCCGGTGATCAGCTGCTCTGGGTGGAAGAGCTGCCTGTAGGTCCCTGTGCGCACCTCATCTACAAAGAGGACACGTGGGCCGCAGGGCTTCAAGCCCGTTGTTAACTCACCAGGAGGGGTGGGTTTGGGGACCGTCGGGATCTACCAAGCACGTGCCGTTCCTCGCGGTCGGCAGCATCAGGGTCTCGTAGAAAACGTCTCTGCGTAACACGCAGACCACAACAGCAATCTATGGCTCAGCAGGTAAAGTCAAGTGGAGGTACAAAGTCCAATCTGACTGGTCCTCAAAGGAGGGAAACCACTCACACCCGCACACAGGTGACTCTGCACGTGCATACATATGTCCTCCTACCCACAGCTACCTCAAAGAGTGTAACTAAAAAATCGCTTACATGCTAGACAGTCACCAGGTCAGCATGACTTTGGCCGGCCAGTCCCATCAGGGCACCCTCTGTGGCCTGCCTCTCACAGGCTTTAGGGTGACATCCTGTCTTCCCCTGGGTGGCCACTGAAAGGTGCTCTCTCCTTGCAGCTCTCCCTGGCAACCACTTCAGCCTTCTAATCTGGAGGAAGCCAACGAATGTTCTCTACTTACCTTTCTGTCAGATGCAGGTCAAGATTCTCACGCAGCAGCATCTTGGTGTGCGCAGCGTTAAGGAGGGACCAGTGCCTGGGCACCCCGCAGGTGGAGTCTACACAACCACCTGCCTGGGGCTGAGGCGGCCACGAGTGAATCTATTACCAGCCTATGTTTTTCCTGTACGTTAGGTTCTCCTAACTTAGGAGCCTCAGTTTCTCACCCGATGTAGCCACAGGCGTGTACTTGTACACCCCGTCCTTTCTGCAGAAAGGATTCAAAGGAGCACAGGGGGCATGGAGGGGGCTTCAGGGAGGCTCTCCCACTCTCCCGGGAAAGCCGCCCAAGTGCCCGAGCACCTACCGACCACGGTGGGCTCCAGGTCCACAAACACCGCTCTGGGCACATGCTTGCCAGCCCCAGTCTCGCTGAAGAACGTGTTGAACGAGTCATCCCCACCACCGATGGTTTTGTCACTTGGCATCTGACCATCGGGCTGAATTCCATGTTCAAGGCAGTACAGTTCCCAGCAGGCATTGCCGATCTGGACACCTGCCTGCCCCACGTGGATAGAGATGCACTCGCGCTGGGAACCAGAACACAAACGTTGAGATCCCCTTGTCTTCAAGGGAACCAACACTATATGGCATGGAAACCATATTAACACACACATCTATATGTACTTCACATTGTCTATGGCTTTCCCAGACCTTTCCCAGAAGGCTTATGTGACCCTTTTCAAGTCCCTATGAAAACTGAGGTGCTCTAAACCACCCGAGCTACTAAGTGCCGGACTTAGCCCCTACACAAAAGCGTTTGCTACCATACGCGTAATGTCAATGGTAAACGCCACACCGTACAGTCACATACAGCCACAGTCACCATACAGCCACAGTTATTCTCTAAAGAATATAGCTACTAGTTTCTGATGGTGTCCTGTCCAAAGAGAATGTAACAACTAATAGATCAGGGAAGGAAGAGTGGACTTGGACACAGGTCACCATGGCCCAGGTGCCAGTGGTCACCATATGTGTGTCATCCATCTACCCATCTACAGCTACCCTCTATTTTCTCCACCCAGGGCTGTGCTCAGGGAGGCTGACCCATCTGGACTGCATGAAAGGGGCTTCCTTGCACCTGGCTTCTGGTTGCATTAGCCAAGGCAGGCATCAGCAAGAGACTGCGAGGTTAGAGGACAGTGTGGTCAGGGTGCTCACTTCCTGGCTCCCACCCTGCCGGACTGCCATGGGCTCCCTGAGTGTGTTTATCAAGGCCACAAACTTTCAGCAGTCAGTGTTCTTTATAAAGCCACCTTCTCAACTTCTAGTAACCACTCCCTTCACCTCAAGGCTAGGAGTTAATGGCAACCAGGCATCACAAATGGTAGGACACTACACTGTCCTTTGGTGGTTTCCTTAGACTCAAAGTACCTATTTTTTGACTGTATCATATCTTTCCCGCCATAAACATAACTGTACAGTCATTAATCATTTGTTCTATTTTAGACACCGTATCCTCACAAATACATAGAGGAGATCAAATAAAATTCAAGGTGTCCCACCTACCCTAAATCCTAATATACAATACCAAGAACTTGAAGTCCTGTTTTTAAGTTTGGCAGGTAATTTTTTTTTCTTATTTTTAAGGTTTGTTTATTATGGAGAGACAGCACAAGCAGGGGAGGGACAGAGAGAGGAGGAGACAGAATCCGAAGGAGGCTCCAGGCTCTGAGCTGTCAGCACAGAGTCCGACACGGGGCTCGAGCCACAGACCGGGAGATCATGACCCGAGCTGAAGTCGGACGCTTAACCGCCTGAGCCAGGTGCCCCTGAAGTCCCGTTTTTTATTACACAAACACCAACTCTCCAATTAGGGGCATAGAGATTCACGTAACGCCACAATACCCTAAGAATCCCTCCCAGAAGGAACTATTATTCACTTGCAGAAAGAACTTCTCCAATGACAAGGAATGCACTCCTTCAGAGAAGAAATTCATCAACACTCTGGGAAGTCTTTTGGAATCCACACAATCACACCATTCACAGATCAGTATTATTCATTTTGCCTTACTTATATCCAGGCAGCCTATGCTTCACAGGATGCCTGATTTAGTTTTCTACGGACTCAGCCCTAGTATGATCACAGTAAGCTCTGTACCCTGAGAAAATCCCTCAGTTTTTTCTTTTACAAAATGGGGGCTGGTGTGCTACATGATCTGCAAGGCCACTTCCATCTGATTATCCAATGAAACTAATGAAAAGCAGTCAGAAAAATCATTCCTAGCTTTCAATAGAAAGCCATTCAAAATTCATCACCAACCTCACCTGGATCATTAAAATTTTACCTTACTTTACTCAGCCTTATCTTCATCCTCTTTCTTTTCAAGCTCCAGTCCAACTGCTCTCTTCATATTCTTGGCAGATTGCTTTGTTCCCTACGTACCCAGAAGCTTCAGCTTCCAGACAGCAAATGCGCAGACCTTTCTGCTCTCTTCCTCCTGTCAATTGTTTCTACTGATCCCCTACCCGCTAACAGTCCTCAAAGTAATCACCGGCCTTCTCAGGCCACTAGAGATCCACAACCTCTTCAGGGTAATTGGAAATTAAAGCGATTTCACAGTAGGACTACTGAGATAACCAGCCCTTTTCACCGTGTTCACATTTCACCGTGTTCACTGATGGTGCATAATCAAACAGTGGGTAAAACTGGGGTGCTTGGGTGCCTCAGTCAATTAAGCATCCAACTTCAGCTCAGGTCATGATCTTACCATTTATGAGTTTAAGCCCCGCACTGGGCTCCGCACTGACAGTGCAGAGCCTGCCTGGGATTCTCTCACGCTCTCTCAAAACAATAAACTTAAAAAAAAAGGGGGGGGGGTAAAACTGTTAATGCCCTAGTACAAATCAAGGTAGTGGCACCAAACTATACCAGTGTTCGTTAGATTCTTCACCCTTATGCACTCACGGTAAAAAGACCAAAAAAAAAAAAAAAAAAAGTCAATTTCATTTCAGAATATTCATGATGAAGCAAAAAATGATTATTTTATAAAACATCCACCCTCAAGTACTGTGACAAAACGGAAAGTATCCATAAAGCTCTTGTGCACCTGCTGAAATACAGCTGTTTTAAGAAATAGCACTTGTGTGCTTTCAGTTGCCAACTGAACTAGCTTTTTTCACAGAATGTTATTTTCCTTGCAAGAGCCGACAAACTATGGCTATTGCAACTTGGATATCTGGTGTTTATGTCAGCATGTTGTCTTAAAGTAAATAAATATTTTTAAAATTTCTAACATGGCAAACGACTACGGAGATAACCCACATAAACAAAGGCTTTTTGGAGTCCTACTTTGTTACACTGTAGAGATGTCCATGGAGTGCCTGGGTGGCTAAGATGGTTAAGCGTGACTCTTGCTTCCCCATCAGGTCATGATCTCATGGTTTGTGAGTTTGAGCTCACTGGGCTGGCAGTGCAGAGCCTGCTTGGGATTCTCTCTCTCCCTCTCCCTCGCCCCTCCGCCACTTGCACTCTTTCTCTCTCTCTCTCAAATAAACTCTATAAAAAAAGAAATACTGTAGGGGCACCTGGGTGGCTCAGTCAGTTAAGTGTTGGACTTCAGCTCAGGTCATGATCTCATATCACATGAGTTCGAACGCCACGTTGGGCTCTGTGCTGACAGCTTAGAACCTGGAGCCTGCTTCGGATTCCGTGTCTCCCTCGCTCTCTGCCCCTCCCCCACTTGTGCTGTGTGTATGTCTCTCTCTCTCAAAAATAAACATACGTTAACATACATACATACATATATACATACATACATACTGTAGGGATGTCCTGGGACCCCAACGTTTGAGAACCACCTTCCAGGCCTCAGGAACCCAACATAACGGCTGTCCTCAGAGACTGAGTCAAGGCCACCCAACAAGTCAAGGTCACCCAGCTTCCAACCTGGCTCATAAAGTTACAATTTTCGAGGAGACATCTGCACCTGCCGACCCCCCTTCATCCGGGACATTACCACGACGCAGGTTGCCGCTGCCCTCAGGGTTCGCACACCCAGAGAACAAGCGAGAGGACTATCATCTGTTCGTCCGGGCAGCCCTGGGCCTCCCGTGCCCCCCCCCAGCCCCCTCTTTCCCCGATCTCCCCCCCGCCCCCCCCCCCCCCACACACACACACACACACACACACACACACACACAGCCCCGGCCCTAGGATTTGTCGCAGTCTTGCCCCACCCAGGGGCCTCATGTGGCGGGCTTCATCCTCCCTCCTGCCTGGGCCTCTATGACCCGAGAGTGGCCAGGGGGGGACCTCACCATGGTGAGTTCAGCTGCTGCCCAACGCCGTTACCAGACCTCAACCGCTGCCACAGACGCCACGCGCCCAACTGCCGCTGCTGCGCTGTGCACACGGCCCGGGATTGGCCCGCCGCTGCCCAGGTGCCCATTGGTCCTCAGTGCCTCGGGGCGGACCTAGGCCTGGAATCCCGCTTCTGATTGGACGTTACTTGACTTGCGGAGTATGGTGCTTTCTGATTGGATATGGCTTTGGCGGGAAGGCTGTGGCCTAGCCAAAGCAGAGCATTCTGATGCATCCTGGGATGTTAGGTGGGAGTGGTCACGGATTTCTCTGCGTGGGACATAGCACATTTTCGTGCACGTAAGGCCTCAATGTGCGCGTGGCTTCACGCCAAGCTTGTGCCGGCTTCTTGCTTGGAGGCCCAGGCCCACTCACCTGTCTGCTCGTGATTCCGGTCTTTGCAAACGAGACACCCTCTCAAGGCCTGCCCACCATCTACCTGTAACTAATGCAAAGGAGAGCTGCTCTCCCGTGCTTCGCAAGCCAATAAAAGACTTGCACCAAGTTTTTGCCTTGAAGATAGGCTATTGGTTGGTGTGGCACCACCCAGGAGAACGTAAAACCGGTGTTCAACGTCCCGAACTCCCTGATGGCTTATAAACGAGGGGTTTTACGGGGAAATTTGGGGGCGAGGGGGGGGGCGGGGGGGGGGGTCTCCTGAGAAGGTGGACGCTGTTGATTGGAGGCTTATGAAGTCATGTTCACAGATGTTACTTTGTTACTTCAAGTGGCTTCATCTGGTCCGCGGAGGTGTGTTCTATGTCAAGAGACTTGAGATAGACTAACAACTAACAAGATGGATGCCAGCTTCATACCCAAAATCTGCACCCAGCTTTCTTGTCCACCCTTTTTCCGGTGCAGAAAGGCCTTTGCCATCCAGCGCCCGGGAACCAGGCAGGATTTGATTACTTCTTTAATCTGGGGATTTCTGAGTTTCTGGGGACAAGGGAGTTGGAGGGTATACCCCAGGCTCCCCCCGCCAAGGCTGGGTTGGAGTGCAGTGTCCATTTTGGGGAACTTTGGTACAATCACCTGATTCTTCCATTCTGTAAAGACTGACTTAACTTTCTTTGGGATCCACTGTGTATTTATTTCTGAGAAAAGCAGGGTAAAAGGAATTCTGGCATAACCCCAAACTTATCACCAGAATGCAACATCCTTTCTGGTGATTCCCTAGAGCATGTTGGAGCAGACCCTTAACTTATTACAGATGAGCGGGGAACTCTGCCCCTGCAGTGGAACACAACAGGGAGAGGAGCTGGAAGTTTTCTGTAGGCCTTGGGAACATTTGGATAGTATGATTCGGTCGGCCCTTAGAAAGATAGCTTTGGCAGCAGGGAGGAGGGAGATGGAAGGAGGTCAACGGAGAGCCAGGGAAACCAGGAGAAACCCTCCCTGCTTCTTCCCTCCAAGAGAGTGAATCCTTCTATCTTAGGTCACCTGCCATAACAGAACACCATGGACCGGGTAGCATAAGTAACAGAAGTTTATTTTCTGGCGGTTCTAAAGGCTAGAAGAGTAATGCAAGGTCAGGTTCTGGAAGGGTTGGTTTCTAGCGAGGGCTCTCTTCCTGATTGCAAAAGGCTCCCTTCTTGCTGTGTCTGCCTATAGGGGTGGGAGGAGGGGGCAAGCTCTCGGTGTCTCTTCTTATAAGGACACTAATCCTATCAGATCAGGGTCCCACCTTTATGACCTCATTTAACCTTAATTGCCTCCTATTTCCAAATATAGTCGCATTGGGGGTTAGGGCTTCAACGTAGGAATTTGGCAGGGGGACCCAATTCAGTCTATAGCACCCTCCTCCACCCTCACGGCTCCAATCATTCCACATACGTAACTGAATTGTAGCCTGTATCACATTTTAAAGTACTATTTATTTTTCCTGGTTTTAAAAGTGACACATATTCAGAGTAGAAAGTGTAGGAAATGAAGAATAACATAAGGAAAATAAAAATCATCCCCAAACCCACAACTTATAGCTAAACACTATTAATATGTCAAGGTGTTCTTAGTTTCTTTTTCCCCTGTGTATATACTTATACGTGGGTTTTACAAAATTGGATCCAACAATATGATTTTTTGTTTTAGTAACAACTTTCTTGAGATATAATCCACATACCATACAATTCACTCATTTTTTTAAAAATATGTTTTTTGTTTGTAAGTAATCTCTACACCCAATGTGGGGCTCAAACCCACAACCCTGAAATCAAATCACATGCTCTACCAACTGAGCCAGCCAGGTACCCCACAACTCACCCACTTAAAGTGGTGTACAATCCAGTGGTTTGCAGTATATTCACAGAGTTGTGCAACCATCACCACAATCCATTTGAAAAGTTAGAGAAGGTGACTTATTTAAGTTTATTTATTTATTTATTTATTTAGAGAGAGCATGAATGGTGGAGGGGTGGAGAGAGAGAGAGAGAGAGAGAGAGAGAGAGAGAGAGAGAATCACAAGCAGGCTTCACACTGTAAGCGGGGAGCCTGAAGCAGGGCTCAAACCCACAAACCGTGAGATCAGGACCTGAGCCAAAATCAAGAGTTGGATGCATAACCGAGTGAGCCACCCAGGCGCCCCATCACAATCCATTTTAGAACATTTTTATCATCTCCAAAAAAACCCATGCTCTTTCACTACCACCCTCCAGTCCCTCCCATCTCCCTAGCCCTAGGCAACTTCTTTTAAATTTTATTTTAGAGAGAGAGAGAGAGTGAGAGAGAGAGAGAGCGAGAGAGCAGGAGCAGAGCAAGTGAGTGAGAGAATCCCAAGAAGCCTCCATGCTCAGCATGGAGACACAGGACACAGGACTCAATCCCCTGGGATCACAATCAGCTGAAATCAAGAGTCAGACGTTCGACCCACTGAGCCACACAGGCGCCCCAGCCCTAGGCAACTTCTAATCTACTTTCTGTCTTGGTAGATTTACCTATTCTGGACATTTCCTATAAACGGAATCATACAATATGTGGTCTTTTGTGAATGGCTTCTTTCACAGCATCATGTTTTCAAGGTTCATTCATGTTGTAGCATGACACATTCCTCCTGTTACATGATACATGCCTGTGGTAGCATGATCCTTCACTCCTGTTTCTTGTAAACAGCTTTATTGAGATACAGTTCACATACTCTACAATTCGTCTGTTTAAAATGTCCAATTACTTTTGGTATATTCACAGAGTTGTGCAGCCATTACCACAAGCAAGTTTAGAATGCTATCATCGCCTCAAATTTCATTTCTTTTTACGGCCAAATAATATTCCATTGTATGGGCATACCATTTTTATTTTATTTTTTAATGTTTATTTTATTCATTTTGAGAGAAAGAAAGAGCAAGGGAGAGAGGGAGAGAGAGACTCCGAGGCAGGCTCTGCTCCACCAACGCACAGCACAGAGCCTGATGCAGGGCTCCATCCCAAGGTTCGTGAGCTCATGACCTAAGCCGAAATCAAAAGCCAGTTGCTCACCTGACTGAGCCACCCAGGTGCCCCTATACCATATTTTATTTACCCATTCATCAGTTGGTGGACATTTGTACTTTGTGGATATTATGAATAAAGCTGCTGTGAACACATGTTTTCATTTCTCTATGACACGAATTGCTGGGTCTGTGATAAACTACAGGTTCAACTTTTTAAGGAACTGCCAGACAAACCATGTGATTTTTTTTCAATCCTGATTTTCTCACTTAACATTAACCATGTGCTTTTTCATAAACTGTTAACGTGTTCAATGTTTTTTGAACGCTTGGCTTTTAATGATTGCAGAGTTCCAATTCTTAGTTAATCAGTCCCCTGTTATTGGGCATCTAGATTATTTCCAATTTTCATATTATAAACAGCCTTTCAGTGAGCATTTTTGGGCATCAATATTTTTTTGTGAAACATTTAAAAATATTTATTTACTTTTGTGTGTGTGTGAGAGAGAGAGAGAGGGAGAGCACGAGTGAGGGAGGAGCAGAGAGGGAGGGAGACACAATCTGAAGCAGGCTCCAGGCTCTGAGCTTTTAGCACAGAGCCCGATGCGGGGCTCAAACGCATGAACCTACTGAGCCACTCAGGCACCCCTGGGCATCAATATTTTTATGCATCTCTGGTTATTTCTGAAGAGCAGATTAGTCAGACCATTGAATCAAAGGACATAGGCAGTTTTAAGGCTCTTGGTACATAAAACCTTCCAAAAACGTTGTGTCAGTTTGCGCTCTGGCAAGTTGAGTTTGGGAATGCCAGTCACACACCACCTTATATTTTCATGGTCTCTTGAAGTCACCAAGGCAGGAACTTTGGAGATCTTTGACCCCATACCCAGCTCAACATGTAGCACACAGCACAAGTTCATGTTACGGAAATTAGTGTGAGCAAAGGAAGGCCCACACTCTGCATTAACAGAGGCCATGGGATGGAGAGGAGGGTACGATTGTCTGAGTCATCATGAAGACAGGCTCCACAGGACTTACCACCCAGCTGACATGGGACTCACTGCAGACTCAAGTGGTAATAAAGCATCATGAGGCCAAGAACCCTCCATATTGAAGTTGAAGTGGCCAATGTGAGAGGAAGCCACATACCGCAGTCACTTAGGGACAGACGCCAGTAGGGACGGGGTGTAGACTGGAGGCAAGTCTTTTGTACTCCACTCTGTGGGCAGCAGTCTTTATATGGAGTGCTGGAAGAATTACCTTCACTGAGATAGCGAGGTCATCAAACTCTCTGTCCACTTGGATATCCTGAGGAGAAACCCATTACAAGGCAGTACATTACCACCTTCTGAGAACTTTGCTGGTTTTTGCTGGTACACACAAGGTTTTGGAGAAAATCCTTAGGGCAGCTTCTCTCCTATGGATGACAATGTCATCAGTCCCCAAACTATTAAAATAGGGAAGGGAAGGGGCTCCGGGGGGCTCCTTGGAGTCTGTGATTTCTTGACCTGCGGGTTGGTTGCATAGGTCTGTGCTGTTTGTGGAAATTCACACCCCAATCCATGTGCACTTTTCGGCATAAACGTTATTCCTCAATAACAAATGTAAAGGCACGGGGAGTGAGGGGAAGGATACTAGCACCAATAGTGTCTTTCTCTACATAGGCCTTTTCTGTGGGGTCTGCTATCTCATCCCATCTTCACAATGACTCTGGGTGGGAGATTTTAGCCCCATTTCACAGAAAGACCAGGCTGAGCCCTGGGAATGGTTTTACATGAACTGTAAGGATTTAGAAGTATTTCCCTTACAGTTATTTATTTTTGAGAGACAGAGAGACAGAGCACAAGCAGTGGATGGGCAGAGAGAGAAGGAGACATGGAATCCGAAGCAGGCTCCAGGCTCTGAGCTGTCAGCCCAGAGCCCGACGCGGGGCTCGAACTCACAAACTGTGAGATCATGACCTGAGCCGAAGTTGGACGCTCAACCAGCTGAGCGTTTCGGGTGCCCCGAAGTATTTCCCTTAAAACTGAGAAGATCTAGGCTAGGGAGATTAGACTAATAACAGTTAAGGAATAGGAAAATGGAACATTGCATCTAGACAGGTGTTGCTCTCCAATTCAGAAGATCCCATGTTGATGGACTCAGGATTTGGTCCCAGGCCTGATTCCAAAGTCTGTGGTGTTTCTGTTATGCTAAAAGCTTCTGTTAATAACCATACATTATATTGAATAAGCATGTATTTTTGCAGAACAGTTTCATATATAATTCCTTTTTTTTTTTTTTTTTTTTTTTTAATGATGGAATCCAGTGCTGACAGGAATTCTCGCAGAGCAAGAGGAACATGGTCAAGGCATGCTACTCTCTGGCTTTGGAGCTGTAGAAACTCGGCAGGCAGAAGGAATCAATAAGCAATAAGAAGAAGGAAGCATCAGTTGTCCCAAGCCTGAAGGATTGGAACTGTAAAAAAGTTTCTGGAAAGACTTTGACACAAATCTGGTTTTAAATAAATGAGGGTTAGAATAAGCAGTGATTTGTGACTAGACTTCAGTTTAATAACTGGTGTTTGGGGATTCTCTCCTTAATGTTTAACTGCTTATATAATTTTCTCTATATATTTTTAAGTTTATTTATTTTGAGAGAGAGAGAGTGCGAGCGAGCAGGGGAGGGAAAGACAGAGGGAGAGAGAGAGAATCCCAAGCAGGCTCCCTCCTTTCAGTGCAGAGACCAACATGGGGCTTGATCTCATGAACCATGAGATCATGACCTGAGCCAAAAGCAAGAGTCAGACACTTAACCAACTGAGCCGTCCAGGTGCCTTGAATTTTCTATATTAAAAAGGCACAATTGAGATACCTCGGTGGCTCAGATGGTTGAGCATTTGACTCTTGATTTCAGCTCAGGTCAGGATCTCAGGGTCGTGGGATTGAGCCCTGCATCAGGCTCCATGCTTAGCATGGAGCCTGCCTAAGATTCTCTCTCTCTCTCTGTCTCTCTCTCTCTCTCTCATTCTCTCTCTCTCTCTCTCTCTCTCTCTCTCTCATTCTCTCTCTCTCCCTTTGCCCCTCTCCCCTAAAAATAAAAAACAAAAAACAAAACCCACAACTGAATGAAAAGGAGTCTTAATCTCCCTCAAAGCCACATGAGTGAATCTTCCAGCACCAATATCCACCTGCAGGCAGAACAGGCCAGGGGGTGAGGTGGGTAAGTACTGAACCTTCAAATCCAAACATCAGTGAACAGCGAGCTAAGTGTCCTCTGAGGCAATTCTCTCTCAGCCAACGAAGAACCCAGGCATGAGCCAGAGATGAGACCGCAACGGTATCCCCCAGTCAGGAGTGGAAATAAAGCCACAGTGGCATTGTGACCCTCCATTCAGGCCTGGGGTGGAACTCAGACTTAGCCACACTAAGTATCTGAGCAGGACATGCTGTTTCTCTAATCCCTACTTTCTTCCTCTAAATGAGAACTCGTGGGGCTGTTGGAAGGATCACAGATGAGATTTATGAAAAGCTCTTACAGAGAAATCCAGCAGTTCCAGGGCGGACCCTGGATTATCCCGGACAGACTTTAGAACTCCAAAGCAGCCTTCACCTCGCATGGGATTCCTGGACATCTGAGAAACACACACACAATTGAGAAAAACTGAGCCCAGGGAAGCTGGAGGTGGAGCAAGTCCAAAGGGAGGGAAGGATTCTTCATCTCTGATGACAAGTGCCTCAGGACAGCCCCACTGTCTCAGCTCAGAATTTGTCTCCACTGACAAAACACCCTGGGTGAGGCGGTGAGGCTGGGGAAGAGGGGAAGGGAGTACGCACTGGCTGAGCGCCCACCATGTGCCCAAATCTGTGCCAGGTGCCAAAGATACGGACACACAAGGCACAGCTCTGCCTTTAAGGAATTCACCCATCACGGGGAGGAGAGGAAAAGGAAACATCATGAAAATGCAGTGTGATAAGTGCAATGAGAGTGTACATCAACTCTTCTGGGGAGGTGAAGTTTACGCACCCGCACTGAGCTTTACGGGTGAGGCGGGCAGAGCTGGGTATTTCAGCAAGAGCAGGAGGAGCAAAACAAAGGGGAGAAATTGCATCATGTGCAGAAAATTCAGAGCAGCTTGGGGTGAGCGAATGAACTTCAGCGGTGGAAGGCAGAGGGGCTGTGGCAGAGCCCAGAGCCCAATGTGCGGTGAATGACATACTACTAACCTTGGATTTATCCAGAGGGGAGCCGTTGACAGGTTTAAAGCAAGGAGGGGACGGGAGCATGTTTCTGCTTTAGAAAGATCAACTGGCAGGTGAGAAGGAAGGACCAGAGATGGGAAATTCACAGGTCAACGGAACTTGAGGGGAAGTGAGAAGGAAGAGCAGGCAGCCCCAGCACCCTGCAGGAAGTAAGATGAAGGTTGGAAGGCAAGGAAAAGAGAGGGAGGAGTGAGCACTGGGCGCCTACTTCTGACTCAGTGAGGAGCCCCCCTCCCCCACCACCAAGAGGCAGCCCTTAGAGAGAGAGGATGCCTTCGGGTTGTGCTTTATGCCCATGGGACATCCAGGGGATGGTCCGGCAGGTGGCTGTAAATGGGGATCCAGAGCTTAAGAGAGGTCTGGGCTGCAGGGGGGAGCGTGGATGGGAGTGCTTCAGGGGGCTCTTCTTCTTCTTCTTCTTCTTTTTTAATGTTTATGAGAGAGAGAGAGAGAGAGAGAGAGAGAGAGAGAGAGAGAGCGAGCACGCATGGGCAGGGGAGGCACAGAGAGAGGAGACATATCTAAAGTGTGCTCTGCACTGACAGTAGAGACTGATGCGGGGCTTGAACTCATGAACCATGAGATCATGACCTGAGCCAAAGTCTGATGCTTAACCGACTGAGCCACCCAGATGCCCACAGGGGGCTCTTCTGCCAGTTGATGGAGCTGAGAGCCAGGCAGGGCTGGATGCCACCCAGGACCTGTCCTCTGAGCACAGTGGCCCTCTTGGGCTTCACGTTCCATTGCACCCTCCCTTTTCCTACCCAACTGGCAATGCTGAAGAAAGGGAAACCCCATCTGTCACACAAGGCCTCAAGTAGGTCTGAGCATAGCCAACGGTACACCTGGGCTGACCCAGTGAGCTGAGAAGGAGCAAGGACAGTCGGGAGGTGGAGGTGACACTGCTGGGGGTTGGGGGGAGAAGGATGGACGAGGGAGGAGTCGGAAGAAGTGCCGGGGTCAGGTCAGAGATGGGTGAGGGAATGGCAAGGGAAAGAAGTGGTCATAGGAGGAAGCCAGGAGGTCCCCTCCCTCATCTGGGCTCTAGAAATTTCGTACCCTGCTGCCACTGGAGTGGGGAGATGAGGCAGGGGAGGGATGGATCTGTGTGGACACATACAGGCAGGTCTATGCTGGGGCCTGCCCCATCAGGCTAGCACTCACAACAAGAATCCTCAGTGTCTGGTTGACCCGGAGGCCCAGGCCCAGGCTCAGGGCTCCCACTGCAGAGATGCGGTTGTTGCTGCAACAGAAAGACATATGCATTTTGCTACCTTCCGAGCAGCTGTGTAGAGCCAGATGGTCCCAGGGTCCAAGCTGGTGTTGCTGGTGCATCCACCTGCTTGGGCTTCATGTTCCAGCCTCCACTGATGCCCCAGGGACCCTGGGAAGGTCAGTATGTAAAAGCTGGATAACAGCCCTGGTTCCCAGTGTTGAGGGAGATCACTCAGCAAGCACACCTGGAGCATCCCTCCCCTACTTTCCCCTCCTTTACCGCCCCCCCCCCACGACCCTGGGATCATGACCTGAGCCAAAGTTGAGTTGGACACTCAAACAACTGAGCCACCCAGGCACCCCTCCTCCCCTTTTCAAGTGAAGATGTTTTACATATATGTTTTCACTAGCAGCCCCCACCTATCCGTCAGGAATTATGAGCTCCAAGGTTCAAGTGCTGAACTTGAGGGGCACCCGGCTGGCTCAGTCGATAGAGCCCATGACTCTTGATCTTGAGGTCATGAGTTTGAACTCTTGTAGGGTGTAGAGATTACTTAAATAATTTTTTTTCAAACTTAAAAAAAAAAACCCAGTGCTAAACTTGAGTGAGAAGGAGGGAGCTGGGTGCTCTTGGATTGTGTCTCAAGCCCCATCGTGGGTAAACTGTGGTAGGCTTGGGAGTTGCTAAGGTGGTAAACAGCAACAGGATCATGGAGTCCCTGGTCCCTCAGGTGGCTATGGATCTGGAGACTGTGACACAGGGCCACCCTGTGTGCCTCACCTCATGTTGAGCTCTTCCAACACATTGTTGGTCTTAAGTGCCTCACCCACTGCAGATGCTCCAGGATCTCCAAAGCCATTGTATGAGATGTCCAGGACTCTCAGGAAGATGTTTGCCTAGAATGCAAAAGAGTGAAGCCAGGAGACCACCTGCGAAGTGGGGAAAGCCAGGGGTCACAGCCTCAGAGCCCGGGAGGCCCAGGGTGCAAAAAAGCACGGGCTGAGAGCAGAAGGTCAGAGGTTCCTGGTAAGAGTCTTGTGGCTTGGATGACAGTGACCGGGAGAACCAAATGACTGGAAGCACAGCACCAAGGGTGGTTGTGGGTGTGGATGATCCTCAGAGACTGAGAGGCCCACCGCTCAGCAGCAGACCCCAGGGACACAGTGGTCTGGTTCCATGACTGCTGGGGGCGGGGGGGGGGGAGGCTCAAGGGTAGGTCCTCTGAGGCACAGAGCAGAATGACAGAGGGACTCTGGTGAAGGGCTTTTGGGGGGCTGTGATGGGGAGAAGGGCAGGAGCTTGTGGGTGCACTGGGAGGACAGAGCCTGACCCACCACCCTGTGGGGCAGGATCCCCAGGTCAGCCCCTGAGGAGGGGGGCAAGGCAGCTGCTGCTGTTCCCTGAGGAGGGCCCCACAAAGCTAGCCAGCACCAGGGGCATCCTGGCAGGGGCTAGGAGCCATGCATTCCCGAGGCTTATGAACCACAACATCGAAGGAAGCAGGTGGGATGTTTAAGAGTATGTGCTGGGACGCAGGGTGCAGGGCTGTCATCTCAGGGAAGCATCTGCATGTGCCCATAGCAGGCATGTGTCACCAGACTGCACGATGTCCCCCACCAGCCATATGTCTGTAATAAATGGAGAAGGTGTGCAACATTGAACTGCAGACCCTTGAGTAAGTGACATGAGAGTGAGCACGGTATTTTGGAGTCACGAAATGGGGCTGGGACAATTAAAATCACCAAACAAAATATTCTTTAAGCTCTGCTTGAAGGATCCAAGGGTCATTTCTGAAGAGCTGCAAAGATAGGAAGCTGGCACCTGGGAGACTGTCCCCACAGGCCAGGCCAGAGGGCAGATGGGTGACAGAGGTGTTCATACCTCCAGTGCCCTGGCAAAGGCTACAGCTCCTGGTCCTCGAAGGTGATTCCAGTTTATATTAAGCTCGGTGAGTCCAGTATTTTCTGCCAGGGCTGGTCCAAGCATCTCCCCTTCGGAAACACCAAGACAGGCCTTATTCACTCTGTTCTTTCCCTCAAAAAATAATATTGATGACCGCTGTGTGCCAGGGTCTCCGCTTGGCACAACAGTCACCAAGTTGAACCCTATATGGGCCTGCTCTGTCCTAAAAGAATTCACATTTAATGGGGGAGAAGCAGTTGACCCTTGAATAGCACAGGGGTTAGGGGTGCCAACCCCTGTGCAGCCAAAAATCTGCATATAACTTTGACCGCCCCCCCAAACCTCAACTACTAACAGCCCACTGCTATTGGATTTTAGAAAGAAGACTTTATCGAGAATGTAAAGTGTTGATTAACACATATTTTGTATGTTATACCTATTATATGCTGTATTCTTACAATAAAGTAACCTGAAGAAAATATTATTATTATTTTTAAAAATTTGTTTAATGTTTATTTATTTTTGAGAGAGAGAGACAGAGCGTGAGCAGTGGAAGGACAGAGAGAGAGAGAGGGAGACACAGAATCAGAAGCAGGCTCCAGGCTCTGAGCTGGCAACACAGAGCCCAACGCGGGGCTTAAACTCACAAACTGAGAGATCATGACCTGAGCTGAAGTCAGACGCTTAACCGACTGAGCCACCCAGGCACCCCAATACTATTATTATTTTTAAATGTTTATTTATTTTTGAGAGACACAGAGAGAGATCGGGGGAGGGGCAGAAAGAGAGGGAGACACAGATACTGAAGCAGGCTCCAGGCTCTGAACGGTCAGCACCGAGCCCCACATGGGGCTTGAGCTCGCAAACGGTGAGATCATGTGCCAAAGTCAGATGCTCAACCGACTGAGCCACCCAGGCGCCCCACCTGAAGAAAATATTAAGAAAATTATGTGGGGCACCTGGGTGGCTCAGTAGGTCGAACATCCAACTCTTGCTTTTGGCTCAGGTCATGATCTCATGGTTTGTGAGATCAAGCCCAGTGTCAGGCTCTGTGCTGACAGTATGGAGCCTGCTTGGGATTCTCTCTCTCCCCACTCTCTGCTCCTCCCCCGCTTATGCACGTGCTTGCTCGCTCTCTCTCTCTCTCAAAATAAATAAATAAAACTTAAAAAAAGAAGGAAAATCATAAGAGGAAATACACTTATAATACTAGACTGTATTTATTTAAAAAATTGTGTATAAGTGGACCCATGCAGTCAAACCCATGTTGTTCAAATGTAAATACAACTTAATGGGATGTGAGTTATTATAGACTACAAATGGGGATGTGTGGGAACAGCGTGGGGACTTACTCCCTTTTGAGGAGGGTCAGGAAAGTGAGGAAAAAGGAGATAATCTTGAAGACTGAGGGACTCACCAGGTGTGTGTGCATGCACAGTGGAGAACAGACATGGGAAAGAGCAAATGTGTAGAGGCATGTGGGAGCATAGAGCACCTGAGGAAATTCCCACAGGCCTGGTGGGTGGGGGGAAGCCAGTGAAATGAGGTAGCAATGATGGACCCTGGAAAGATACTGAGAGGCCATCAATGCTGGACCAAGACTTTTGGGCACAAACCGATTAGTAGGCAGGGAGGGCTTTAAGAAATGACAAGGCTGGGCTCCTTAGTGGCAGGTGTAGGGTATGGACTGGGGTAGGCAGGGGCAGGGTTACAACCCAGGACACCAGTTGGAAGGCTTGTGCCATAGTCTATAGGCAAAAGGTGATGAGGCTGGTGCAGCTGTGTGCAAAGGAGACGCTTGTGGTGGAGAAAGGAAAGAGGGAGCAGTGCAGGGTAAGAAACCCCAAGAGATTTTTAGCTTATAAAATGCAGAGAAGCCCCAGCCACCCATCATGCTCTCCACTCTGTCAGCATTCAGCCAGTCTGACCTGCTCCCATGCCTCTGGGCTGTCCCCCTGTGTAGAACTGTTCACCCCCTTCTTCACCTGGATAACAGCTCCTCGTCCTTCTAACCTGGGTTCATGACATCAGGAAGCCTTGCTTACCCAGCTGGGCTAGGCTGCCTCAGGCCCCAGGTCCACTATGCTTCTACCCTTCCAGGCTCTGATCTAATGACCTCTCTTTGCCTGGCCAGTCTTTCCCATCAGCCTAGGAGTCCCTCAAGGATCTGAATTTGACTCCTCTCCATGGTCTCAGCCCCTCCTCTTGCAGGTTTAGTGAGGCTAGTTTGAAGAAATGCACGGAAGAAAAACAGATGCACTAATTAAGCAGAACTAGCCTGCTTGGGGGGTGCCTGGCTGGCTCAGTCAGTAGAGCATGCAACTCTTGATCTAGGAGTTGTGAGTTCAAGCCCCACCTTAGGTGTAGAAGTTACTTAAACATGGGATATTTTTTAAGTTTATCTATTTATTTTGAGAGAGGGAGAGAGTGAGCAGGGGAGGGGCAGAAAGAGAGGGAAAGAGAGAATTTGACGCAGGCTCCACACTCTCAGCTCAGAGCCCAACTCAGGGGTCAATCCCACAAACCGTGAGATCGTGACCTATGCCAAAATCAAGAGTCAGAAGCACAACCTACTGAACCAACCATGAGCCCCAAAAGTAAAATCTCGAAAAAAGAAAGAAAGAGAGAGGAGAGACAGAAAAGAAAAGAAAAGAAAAGAAAAGAAAAGAAAAGAAAAGAAAAGAAAAGAAAGACAGAGACAGGAAGAAAGACAGGAAGAAAGAAAAAAGAAAGAAAGAAAGAAAGAAAGAAAGGCAGAAAGAAAGGCAGAAAGAAAGAGGGACACCTGTGTGGCTCAGTCCAGTAAGCATCCAACTTTGGCTCAGGTCATGATCTCACAGTTGGTGGGTTCAAGCCCCGCATCAGGTTCTGTGCTGACCGTGCAGAGCCTGGAGCCTGCTTCTGTGTCTCCCTCTCTCTCTCTGCCCCTCCCCTGCTTGCGCTCTGTCTGTCTCTCAAAAATAAATAAAAATGTTAAAAATTTTTAAAAGAAAGAAAGAAAGAAAGAAAGAAAGAAAGAAAGAAAGAAAGAAAGAAAGAAAAAGAAAGAAAGCCAGCCAGCCTACTCCAGTAGGACCCACTGGAGCAAGATGCTTTGGCACCTTGGAGAGCTCCCTGCAAGGCTGCTAGGACTCCCAGTGATGCCTTCCTGAGCTAGGACTCTGGATTCCACACTCGCGCTGGGTCTGACATGGCGGGTTCTCAGATAAAGACACTTCTAGGGCTGAGAAGAGAGTGGTGGTCCGCACTTTGTAGGGAAACCCTTCTTTCTGAACAACTAGAGGGTGAGGAGATTCTCCAACATGCATGATTGGCCTCTTGAAATTCCAATACTTGGTCTTCATGACCTCTGTAGCCAACTATGAGGCAGGGGCTACCTTCGCCATGGGTCAGATCGGGAGATTGAGACCTAAGCTCTTCACCCCTCAAGGGAGTTGAGATCCCCACAGATCCCCATTTAGGGAAACAAAATGGTCCTGCTGAGTTTGTCCTTTTCCAAGATGAAGACCTCCGTACTCCATATTTGTGCAGGCTTCACAGAGCTTTAGCTTCCGGCCCCTACTATCCTGGCTGTCTCTCTGGTGCTTACCTTTTCACTGTGAAGATCTGGGAGACATCTATACTTAGTTTTTTGGAAGTCTGAAATAAACTTCTCTCCCTGTTTTCAAGTTTTTGAAACTTGAAAAAAAAAAACTTTCAAGTTTTTGAGAGAGAGAGAGAGAGAGAGAGAGAGAGAGAGAGTAGGGGAGGGGCAGAGAGAGAGGGAGACAGAAGATCTGAAGTGGGCTCTGTGCTGACAGCAGAGAGCCCAATGCAAGGCTTGAACTCACAAACCACGAGATCATGACCTGAGGTGAAGTCAGACACTTAACTGACTGATCCACCCAGGCAGCCCTGAACTTCTCTTTTAATTTCACAGACTTATCATGATAATTCTCTTAGAAGGGAGGCACCTGGGTGGCTTCGTCAGTTAAAGCGACTGACTTCAGCTCAGGTCATGATCTAACAGTTTGTGGATTCGAGCCCCATATTGGGCTCTGTGCTGACAGCTCAGAGCCTGGAGCCTGCTTCAGATCCTGTGTCTCCTCTCTGCCTCTCTCTCTGTCTCTCTGTCTCTCTCCCCACACACACCCCCTTGTGTTCGTTCTCTCTCTCTCTCTCTCTCTCTCTCTCTCTCTCTCAAAACAAGATAATTTTCTTAGAAGGTAAATGGCTCTCTGGCAGTTAAATTCTAAGGCTGATTCTCAAAGGCCAAGGCTGGTACCATTCCTACCCTAAGCAGCTTGAGACAGAAAAGTGATTCCAAAACTTTCTTGATCAGATAAATCTCCTGGGGTACCCATTAAAATGTGGATGCATGGGCATCCCCCCACCAAGATTCTGGTTCAGCAGGCTCAGGGCCCAGGAATTTGTATTCCTAACCCAGGGTCCTGAGTGATTCCTGTAACTGGCTGGAGTGCTTGAGGACAGACAGGTAGAAGTGCATGCTCCTGGCAAAGCTGATAGCCTGTGCAAAGGCCCCGGGACATGAGAGAAAGTGGTGAGATCAAGAAATCCCATCAAAGTGGATGTACCGTGAAGACGGTACTTGAAATAAAATCTTCATGCCTTTTGCCAAGATTTGTAGGCCTGAAGCTCTCCACTGCCTCTTCA